>NW_027196414.1:0-80000 GCF_038502225.1 Cherax quadricarinatus
CAACATCCCTCTTGCAATTAGAAGTATGCACGGGTTTGGGTGGTTACCTGCTGGGTCAGATACTCCCCACCTCAGACAGCATGAGTTTTTATGCTGATCTTTGGTTTTGGGAAAAGCTTTGGCGGGGCATAGGGGGGTTCATGCAGGTGGCCTGGTGGAGGGGGGGGGTTCAGAAAAGTTATAGGTGACAAGGATCGGCCGGTACTAGAAGGTAGGATACGAGTGGAGGAGTTAGAGGAGGCGATTTTTAGGACGAGTAAAGGAAAGGCACCAGGTATAGATGGCATATCGAATGAATTTTATAGGGCACATTGGGGAAGTATCAAGCACTGTTTGGTTGATGTGTTGAATTGCATGTTCATGAAGGGGAGGTTGAGTACGGCACGGAGAACGGGGGTAGTTGTGTTGGT
Organism: Cherax quadricarinatus; assembly: GCF_038502225.1. Taxonomy (NCBI): domain Eukaryota; kingdom Metazoa; phylum Arthropoda; class Malacostraca; order Decapoda; family Parastacidae; genus Cherax; species Cherax quadricarinatus. The sequence continues at coordinate 411 of NW_027196414.1, forward strand.
GCACAAAAAAGGAGGGGGGAGGGGTTTGAGCACATATAGGGCAATATCTCTTATGTGTTTGTACTATAAAATCTTTGCAAAAGTCTTGGGAAATATAATGAGAAAGGTCATGGGGTCGGTTATTCACGAGGGACAGCTGGGCATACCAGGAAGGAGCATGAGGGAAGGACTTGCACGTATTAGGGAGTTTTGGGGGGAATGTCAAAGGAGGGTGTCCACGGGCTTGGCTGGCAAAATGCTTATGACTGTGTTGATAGGGATTTATTGAAGCTTATTTTATTGAGCAGGGTTTTGGAGAGGGGGTAAGATAGATTGATAATTTTTATGTCTCGGCAATGGTACAAGTACAGGTAAACGGTAAGTTGGGGCAGCCGGTACGTATGTAATGGGGTTTGAGGCAAGGGTGCCCTCCCTCTCCCAGCTACTTTTTGCTTGCATGCAAAACCCCTTTTATGAACTGGTGGATGGTAGTTTGGGGCGTGGGGCGCTGGGCAGTGACCGTGCAGCATGTGTGGTTGGGTACATATACGATACCACGATTTTGCTAAAAGTGGAGGAAGATTTGAAGAACGTGGATGGATTGTTGAGTTTTTTGGGGGCAGAGACTGGCATGTGCGTCAACAGGGCGAAATCGAAATTATTGGAGGTGGATACGTCTTGGGCGAAAGGTATGGGTGGTCAGTAGTGGCACAACTTAAAATGTGTGGTATCGTGTACATGGCAGATGAGAGGGAGGGACGAAGGGTAAATTCTGAATTGGTGGTAAACAAGGCTTTGGGACGACTTCTGGGGTTAGAGCTCAGGATGTATCATTGTAACAAAGGGCAGTGGTGGTTAATACACTTGTTTATAGCAAGATATGGGGTATGGCTAAGGTGTACCCTTTAAGAGACGTGGATATTCACGAACTGCAAAGGAGGGTCCTATGTTATGTTTGGGGTTTCGAGAGAGCTTGGTTAAGTTGGGAGGTTGTCATGACTCATGTTCGTCTAGGGGGTTTAGGTCTCTTGGCTTTGGGGCCACGGGCAAAGGCCGTCTATGTAAAGCAGCGGTTCCTCAGGGCGGGCGGTGAGAGGGGCATCCGGGTAGGTCAGGTAATGGTAGAAATGCGCAAATCGTGGGGTGGCAGGGGATTAATCGAGCGTGAGGACATGTTGCGTTTGTTGTTAAAGTTGAGAATCGCACAACGGATCCGGGTGGGGCAATTGACCACAAATGTTGCCGTAAGGAAATTGTGCACGGGTTGTCTGGTTTTCCGCTGTATAATTGGGGGGAAATATGGGATGGGTTTTGTGAACTTAAGTTGGCACCGAGGGTTTGTGAATTAGTGTACAGATTTGTCATGAGGATTTTAGCATCAAAATCGGTCTTAAGTAGGATAGGTTGCGGTCTGGAAGAAACAGCTTTTCATGTGGTCTACTTTTGTGATACCTTGGAAGAAGTTTGTTTGTGGTTGGGGAGGGTTTTCAGTTTTCTTAGTGGGGGAAGTATCTCAACCCTAACGTCGCTACATTGGACGTTAGCGGAGTGTCAAGGCATGTACGAAGAGCAATAATGTATGTGGTGGCTGATTTCCTCTATCTCGTGGGGTATGTGGGAAACCAGGGGATCAATTAGGGTCAGGGCGATTGCAGCGGGCATCTACAGAACGTCTTGTAGAAATGAACTCATATATAACAGAAGGTGGGATAACAGTTTTCCTGCAAGCTATCCGAGGCTTACAGTTCAAAGGTTTCAAATTCAAATTCAAATTCAAAGTTTATTCTCTATAAAGATTACAATGTTGAATTTACAGAATTTGGTTGTTGTGTGGTTTACATGTAGTTAAATAATGATTACAGAGTGTACCACTAGAACGCCTAGCATGGCTAGGCATTTCGGGCAGACTTAGTTTAATTCTTTATTTTAAAATATTACAAATTATTAGGCAAGTTGGTATAATGGCTAAGTGACTAAATACTAGTTTGTGAGTTTAGCAATGTGAATGCTTTTGTTTTGGCACGGTACATAGTTTCAGTATTGGAGTATCATAGGATTCATTATTTTAAGATTGAGATTAATATTTCTGTTTATGGTCAAATGGGTGAGTGAGTGTAAGTGTGAACCACCAGGTGGTATTCGTGTAGTTAGTTGATGGGGTGTATCAGGGAGATAAGATGTTTTCTAATGATAGTTTTGAAGGTGATGAATGTGTCTGCAGTTCTAGAGTTCTCAGGTAGGGTGTTCCAGATTTTAGGGCCTTTGACATACATTGAATTTTTGTAAAGGTTTAGTCGGACACGGGGAATGTCGTAGAGATGTTTGTGTATGGTGTTATGCCTGTGGGTTCTGTCACAACTATCAAGAAAGCGTTTTAGGTCAAGGTTGATATTGGAATTTAAGTCCTGTAGATGTAGATTGCACAGTAGTAAGTGGATGTACTGAACAGGGAGTAAGTTTAGATCTATGAAGAGTGGGGGGTGTGTTGCCAGGGATGGGATTTAGTGATTATTCTTACTGCAGCTTTTTGTTGGGTTATTATTGGCTTTAGGTGTGTTGCTGCAGTTGATCCCCAAGCACAAATAGCATAGGTGAGGTATGGATAAATAAGTGAGTGGTATAGTGTGAGAAGGGCATTTTGTGGCACGTAGTATTGTATCTTGGAGAGGATCCCAACTGTTTTGGATACTTTTTTGGTTATGTGTTGGATATGGGTGCTGAAATTCAGGTTGTTGTCAAGGTATAGGCCTAGGAATTTGCCCTCATTATGTCTGGTAATTAGAGTGTTGTCGATCTTAATGTTAATTTGTGCATCTCCTGCTCTGCTACCAAACATAATATAGTAGGTTTTGTCAGTGTTAAGCGTAAGTTCATTGGCTGTCATCCAAGTCGATATTTTGATCAGCTCCTCGTTAACAATGGTGTTGAGGGTGGCAAGATTAGGGTGAGAGATGACATAAGTCGTGTCGTCAGCAAAGAGAATGGGTTTCAAGTATTGGGATACGTTTGGAAGATCATTGATGTATATGAGGAAGAGCAGGGGACCAAGGATACTTCCCTGCGGAACTCCAGTATCAAGTGGCTGTGTTGTTGATACTGTGTCTTTAATGGTAACATACTGATACCTACTAGTAAGGTAGGATTTGAAATAAGCAAGTGCATGGCCTCTTATACCGTAATGGTCAAGTTTGTGGAGTAGGATGTCGTGGTCTACTGTGTCAAAAGCTTTTCTTAGGTCAATAAAAATTCCTAGTGGATATTCCTTATTTTCCAATGCTGTGTAAAGCAGATCTAGCATTTTTATGATTGCATCATTAGTGCTTTTATTTTTCCTAAATCCAAATTGGCAGGGGTTGAGTATGTTTTGTGCTGTTATAGATGAATATAGCCTCCTGTGCACGAGTTTCTCAAAGATTTTGGATAGCAATGGTAAGTTTGATATTGGCCTATAGTTGTTTAAGTCTGTAGGGTCACCACCTTTATGTATTGGTGTAACCCTTGCCATCTTGAGTAGTTTCGGGAAGGTGCTAGTTTCTAGTGACTTGTTAAAAAGTAATGAAATAGCATGCGAAAGGAAATGGGCCGCTCGCTTGTACAGTAATAGTGGGACATTAGACAGATTCCCTGAGTTGTTTTTAAGTGACTTTATAATCTCGGTGACTTCTGAGGGCCCAGTTGGTGCAAGATAGAAGGAATTTTGGAAATTCCCATCTAGGTAGTCCCCGGCATGGGCATTGGTATGTGGGATTTTATTGGCGAGATTAGATCCTATTATTGAGAAGAAGTCGTTTATCTTGTTAGCTGTGTCAGTGGGATGTAGTGGTGTTTCATTAGGTTTAGTTAGGACAATATTCTTGTTTTTTTTCAGTTTGTGGGTCCCTAGAATCTGAGAGAGTGTTTTCCAGGTCTTTTTTATATCTCCTCTAGTGTCTGTGAATCTACTGGAGTAGTATAGTTGTTTGGCTTTCTTTATTACTTTGGTGAGAACTGATGAATAGTGTTTAAGAATATCTTTGTGTATTAAGCCCTGTCTATATTGCTTTTCATATTAGTGTTTCTTGTCAATGGATTTCAGAATGGTGCTGGTTTGCCATGGGCAACCAAGCCGTTTGTTTGTGATCTGTTTCGTTTTTATAGGACAATGTTTGTTGTATAGTCTAAGTAATTTGTTAAGAAAAATGTCTGTCCAGTCATCAATACCATTGGCCTTGGAGAATTCTGTAGGCCAGTCAACAATCTCTAGGTCAGCTGTGAACTTCCTTATTGAGGCCTCGTCTTGGAGTCTAAATGAGACTTTGTTGTATTCAAGTGGTGGTTTATTAATGTTTGTCAGGAGGAAGGTAGGGTAGTGGTCTGTAGTGCTATCTGTGATTATCCCTAATTTAAGGGGGGCTAGTATATTGGTCCATATGTGGTCTGTTATGGTTGCACTTGTCTCAGTGAGCCTGGTTGGTTTAGTTATTGTTGGTATGAGAAGTGTGTTGTTCATATTGTTGATGAAATCACTTACAGGCTGATCATCTAGTAAGCCAAGGTTGATGTTGAAGTCTCCAGCTAAGAGAAGGTGGTGCTTATTCATTTGTCTGTTTGTTATTAGTGACTTTAATTTCTCACTGAAATTTGGGATGTTTGTGTGAGGTATGCGGTAAATGGCACCGATTGTTATAGGTGTCTTAAGGTTTTTTACAGTAAAATTAGCAAAAATGTATTCCCCATATTCATCACTAAAGCAAGTGGTGCTAATACAAGATAATTGGTTAGAGTAATAGATTGCAATACCACCCCCAACTTGGTTTGGTCTGCAGTTGTGAATTGCTGTGTATCCTGGTAGAGGGTAGATATCTATTGTGTCCTGCTTAAGCCAGGTCTCAGTAAGAATAATGCAGGAGAAGGGTGTCTTTAGTGATTCAAGGAGTTCCAGGAGGTCATCATAGTGTTTGCTTAAGGACCTGATGTTGTAGTTAACTACTGATAGGCTTTTAGCATTGTTTAGGATAGTGCTGGCTTGTGATGCTGTGTAATAAAGGCAGTTACTTTCCAATAGGTTTTGATTGGGTGTCCGATTATGGAGGTTTAGATCAGGGTCAACGTGATCAATCATCTTCTAGGTTTAAATTATGGTTATTTATATCCTGAGTTATGTGTTGAGTTCTAGTACTGATATCTGTAGTGGTGGGAAGCTTGGATAAGTATATAGCTAGAGTATTTTGGTCATATAGAGTATAGTCACTACTACACATAATGAAGTTGATGCTGTCTATGTGTTGTGCTGGAATGAACTAAAGTACAACTAGGTATAAACTAGTAATATAAAAATACAAATTTAAAATAGAACAAGACTCTCACTTGTAATTGCACTAATGTCTAATATAATGACTTTTGTGGAGTCTATGTTTTGAGCTAGAATGAGCTATAGTACAACTAGATTTAATCTAATAATATAAAAATACAAATTAAAAATAGCACCAGTCTCTCACTAGTAATTGCACTATGGTCTAATATAATGAATTTGGTATTGACTATAGTACAACTGAGTTTATTCTAATAATATAAAAAAGGCACAAGACTCTCAATTGTAATTGCACTAAGGTCTTACATAAGTTGTTTACAAGAATTAGAGTATAACTAGATTTAAATTGACAGGATAAAATACACAAGTTAAGGTAGCAAAAGAATAATAATAAAAAAAAATTATAAAAATAAAAATGGCAATGACTTGGTTATAATATGCTAGTAAGATGGTAGACAGGATAGTATAAGTGTTGTAGTTGAAAATACTAGTTTAAAAAAGTATAGAATAAAATGGCCAATAAAAGAAGTTTACAATAAGTTTGATCAATGTAGTTTAAAGCAAAATTGGGCAATAATAGGGATTTTAGAATAAAATTGGGCTGTGAAGGCTTACCCAGCCCTGTAACAACTTCAGACAGTATTACTCAGGCTGGCTCCTCCTCAGGAAAATTAATGAATAGAAAAAGAAATAATAATTCACAAAGATAAACACTATTTATTAAATCAAACATAAAACAACAAAACAAGAAAGGTATATCCTATTTGAAAGAAAAATGAAAAATGAAATGAATAAAATAACATTTGAACTCAACGCTAATCTAAAAGGGTGTCTGGTGTTGGTGACACTGTTGTTGAAACCGTAGCCATTGCTGATAAGGGGGGGGGAAGGTCGCAGGTGTTGGTGACCATCCACTGGCTAGTTCTTCACAGAGAATCGCCGTGATTATCAAGATGACAGGAAAGCAGGTTCTTTACCGCTGCAATGCTGTGGAGTTACGTCCTGCACTTTCATACAGGTGCACAGGTAGTTCAATACAAAATGGAGAAGTCTCTGGACATTAGTCCTTCTCCTGTTCTGCTCGTTGATTGCCAGGTGACCCACTCTGACATCCAAGCTGGAAAGACAGACAGGTTACCCACTGCTTAAATAATCACTCTCTATGGTAAGTCTTATACTTAAAAGATGTGGTGATTATTACAACAGTCAACATAGAGCAAGGCTGAAAAGACTAAGTTTATTATTGATCAAAAGTGAAGCTTTTAACCAATAAATCCACTAGAATACAAGGCAGGCATGTACTTACAGTAGTGTTGGGAGCTGTGAGTCGAGTGATTTACTGTTTGACCAGAGCCCCACACGTCACCTTTCGGGGGGGGTGAAGAGGGGGGGAAGGGATAGCGGGAGCTAGACTGACCCTACGTTAACAAGCAGCCGGCAATCAAACTATCACTTTAGGGGTGGGGGAGAAAAGGCGCGAAAAACGGGAGCGTGACTTACCCTACCTTAACTAGTAGCCGGCAATAAAACTATTGTTAATATATATTCCCTCTCTACTCCTATCTATTGAACTTTTCCCTCACACTCCCCCATACAAAGACTTATAGTCAAGGAGTATAAGAAGAAAAGGCGAGGAAAAAGTTCTAACATGTGGAAGTCGCGTAAGGCAACAAATCTTCTACTGACTGTCACAACTTAACCAGTCAGAGAAATAATTGGATGAACCATTGATATACACAATATGGAACTTAAAAGCCTGGAGTGCCAATGTCCACCTCAAGAGGCGACTGTTGGTTCCCTTAAAAGTTTCTAGGTATATCAAAGGTTTGTGGTCCGTTTCTAAAATGAATTCTTTTCCCAGCAAATAAAATTTAAGTTTGGAGATATCCCACACAAGGGCTAAACATTCCTTTTCTATTGTGGAGCATCTTGTTTCTGCGGGAAGGAGTTTCCGGCTTAGGAAGCATACAGGGAAGGGAGTACCATCATGGTATTGTAGTAACACAGCACCTAAGCCAGTATTGGAGGCATCAGTTCTCAGACAAAATGTTTTATTAATATCTGGAATCTTAAGTATAGGGTCTTTCGCAAAGATACTTTTAATCTCATTAAATTTATCCCGAGCTACGTCGGAAATTTCAAGAGGTTCCTTCACAGACTTTTTAAGAAAGTCGGATAAGATGCCTGTAAGATCAGCAAGATTCGGGATAACCGTGCATAAAAATTTACAGAACCAAGAAAGCTACGCATGAGTTTCTTGGTTTTGGGGAATTTAAATTCTAATAAAGCTTTGATCTTACTGGGGAGAGGCTGCAGAGAGTTATTAGAAAGTATCAGACCAAGATATCTAATCTTCTTATACCCAAGGAAGCATTTCTTCGGCTTGGCAGTGAGGCCATGTGAGCGTAACCTACGCAAAACTGATGTTAATGTTTGGATATGTTCGCCCCACGTAGATGTCATTATGTAAATGTTATCAAAATAAACTGAAACATTTGGCATATTACCCAAGACCATTCTCATCAGTCTCACGTAGGTAGCACAGGCAGTTACCAAACCGAAGGGCATAGTTCTATACTGCATCAGTCCTTGGTGTGTAGGAAAAGCGGTGTACTGCTTAGAAGAAGGATCTAACATTACTTGATGATATGCCTGCGCAATATCAATCTCTGAAAAGAAGGAAGAGTCATAAAATTTGTGTAGATCGCTATCTATTAAGGGCATCCCACCGAGTTATAGCATTAAGGCCTCTGAATTCAATAGCAAGTCTATGTGAATTATCCTCCTTCTTAACCATGACTACTGGTGAGCAATATGCAGATACTGAAGGTTCAATGATCTTTAGTTTTAATAATTTGTCTACCTCTCGGTCAAATGCATCCCTAAGGTGAACTGGAACTGGGTATAATTTCCGTTTGATAGGATTGTCCGTCAGTAAGTCAATCTTATGGACTACCGTGGAGGTAACACCTGGAATATCAGTAAAGACGTCTGAAAAGTTACTCACACATTGAAGTAGTTCATGTCTCTTATGGTCATCCAAAGATTCATTAATATTAATGTTGGTTGCATCCGAGTGGTCAAGAGTCACCAAGTCATGTAGTTCTTCATCATAGTCTAAGTTAGAGGTGTCAATTACGCACACTTTACATTCTTCAGTTGTCTTATCAAGTTTGTGTGGAAAAACTAAGTCAAAGTTATTAAGGCAGTTAACCGAATTTCTTCGGTAATATTTCTTAAGGATGTTAATATGATAAAGCTTAGGTTTTCCCTTGACTTCTATGAGGTAGTCAACTTTCCCACAAATTTTTAATACTTTATATGGACCTTTCCATGCTACTAATAATTTATTTGACTTGATAGGCAAAAGTACAAGAACTTCATCTCCTACTTTAAAACTTCTCCTCTGACTTTTGGAATCAAAATAGGTTTTGTACTGGTCCATTGACAAGCTTAAGTTTTTCGAAACTATGTCAGAGGTCTCCTTAAGTTTGGATCTAAGGTCGAGGAGAAACTGATAAGAAGACTGAACCTCAGCATTTACATCCTCATTAGTCCATAAGTCATGAAGGATGGACAGTGGACCTCTGGCCTGTCTACCATAGAGAAGTTCAAAAGGTGAAAACCCCAAAGAGTCACTGGGAACTTCCCTCATGGCAAACAAAGCACAGGGTAGGTAACGATGCCACTCCTTAGGTTTAAGGGAGCAAAGTTTCCTTAAAATGGACTTGAGAATCGAATGCTGGCGCTCAATCCTCCCATTACAGCTGGGATGATAGGGGATTGTGAAGAGAGGCTTCACTCCCAGAAGTTGGTATAGATGTTGCATTAAGTCAGATGTGAATTGTGTCCCACAGTCAGACAAAATTTCTCTAGGGATGCCCACTCTGGAGAAGATGGACAAAAGGGCTTCAGCCACCTCTGTAGTAGTTATGGTCTTTAAGGGTATGGCTTCAGGGAAACTCGAAGCATAATCAACCAATGTTAATATATATCTATGTCCCCCAGATGAAAGTGGAGATAAAGGACCAACGATGTCAATAGCTACTCTTTCATATGGTACCGTAAAGATAGGCATTTTGACCATAGGTACTCGCCTGGTACCTCGGGAGGATGACAGCTGGCAAACTTTACACGATCTACAATAAGTAGTGACATCTGAGGACATTTTTGGCCAAAAATAGGTTTCCCTAATTTTATTTAAGGTTTTACGATGCGAGAAATGTCCGGCCACTGGCAGGTCATTTGCCATTTTAAGAACAGTCTCTCTGCATTGACTTGGAACAACTAAGATGGAATAGTCTATCTCATCTGAATTTAATTTGAATACTGACTTGTACAAGATACCTTTTATATATTCAAATTTATATGAAAAGTTTTTCCTTTGGATAACTTGATTTTGTTTAGCGGCATTATGGCAGTTCTGAAGAGAAGGGCAATTACGTTGTAACTTGACAAAGGAGTCGTTCGATATGTCTAAAGGCTTAAAGTCAGGGAAAATCAAAGGATGGACAGTAGGAGAAGCCTGGGCTTTGGTCTGAGCCCTAGTCAAGACATTTATGGTATCGGAGGTGATACCTTCACTTTCATCTAACAAGTGAACCGGTGATCCTACTACCTCGCTTTCGAGAGTAGCATTACTGGTTTTTAATCCCACATGAATCTCGCGAGACATTGTCTCATCTGAACTTTCGAGGGGCTTCTACGACTCTACAAGAAGAGGATCTGACACACCTATGTCCATCTTTGGTGATGAGAGGTCAACCTCAGAAGGAAGAAGGGCACCTTTTACATTACCTATTAGTACGGAGCAAGAAGTGATGGGAGCTAGTACGGCTTCAGACCAACCTGTGAACCATTTAGACCTAATGTAACAACGGATGGTAGGAAAAGTGTCTGTACGGCCCAAGTAGTCTGAAAGTATAGCAGAGGAATGAGTTTCTTTAAGATTAGGGAACAGCTTATCAGAAATGACTATACATGTGCATCCAGTGTCTCGTAAAATGGTAGATACATTAAGTCCATTAACTGCTCCTGAACAGAAGGGTGCTTGGTCATTACAGTCTTTAAAACATCTTCCAACTTTTTGGACCTTCTTAGAAGGACAATCTGGACGTTTATGTCCCTTAACACCACACAAATGACAAACAGGAATAAAAGAAGTCATTTTACTTTCCACTAGAGGCTTTGATTTCTTAAGGTCTGATGAACCCTTGCCCTTAGGGTTCGATCCCTTTAGGTCTTTATAGGAATTGTGAGCCTCAGCATACAGGTCAGCAGCCTCAGCAACTTCCTCAGCTTTAATCAGGTTACGTTCTCTAATGAATGTTCGTATCTGGTGGGGAAGAGCCGTCAGGAACTGGTCAGCAACCATGAAGTCTCGAAGAGATTCATAACTATGATCAATTCCTGAACTCTCTATCCAAAAGTCGAACAAACGAAAGAGTGTTACCTGTAACTGTTGAAAGTTCTGGCCAGGCTGTAAGGTGGCATACCTGATATCTTTCCTGTAAGAATTAGTGGTTTTTTGATATGCTTTAAATATTGCCTTCTTTAGTAGGTTATAATTACATATGATATCCTGCGACAAAGTTGCATAGATATTCAAGGCTGTACCAGAAAATAACATTCCTAACCTGGTAGCCCAGGTGTCAGCAGGCCATTCACAGAGGGTAGCGGTATTTTCAAACCTGATAATGTATGAAGTAATGTCTTCCCCCTCTGTGAAGGGAGGTAAATTAGGTGTTGGAATATGTGCACTGACTGCACGTTGTTCCATTACTCCTTCCTCTAATTGTTGTTGAGTAAAAGTTAACTCATAGGTAGTAGGTTGGTAGACAGCAACCACCCAGGGAAGTACTACCGTCCTGCCAGATGACTGTGAAACAAAAACCTGTAACTGTTTTGCATGATGGTAGGATTGCTGGTTTCTTTTTCTGTCTCATAAACACGCTAAGATAACAGGATATCTTGCTACTCCTACTTACACTTTGGTCACACTTCACAGACACGCACATGCATATATATATATACATACATCTAGGTTTTTCTCCTTTTTCTAAATAGCTCTTGTTCTTTTTTATTTCTTCTATTGTCCATGGGGAAGTGGAAAAGAATCTTTCCTCCGTAAGCCATGCGTGTCGTATGAGGCGACTAAAATGCCGGGAGCAATGGGCTAGTAACCCCTTCTCCTGTATACAATTACTAAAAAAGAGAAGAAGAAAAACTTTATAAAACTGGGTTGCTTAAATGTGCGTGGATGTAGTGCGGATGACAAGAAACAGATGATTGCTGATGTTATGAATGAAAAGAAGTTGGATGTCCTGGCCCTAAGCGAAACAAAGCTGAAGGGGGTAGGAGAGTTTCAGTGGGGGGAAATAAATGGGATTAAATCTGGAGTATCTGAGAGAGTTAGAGCAAAGGAAGGGGTAGCAGTAATGTTAAATGATCAGTTATGGAAGGAGAAAAGAGAATATGAATGTGTAAATTCAAGAATTATGTGGGTTAAAGTAAAGGTTGGATGCGAGAAGTGGGTCATAATAAGCGTGTATGCACCTGGAGAAGAGAGGAATGCAGAGGAGAGAGAGAGATTTTGGGAGATGTTAAGTGAATGTATAGGAGCCTTTGAACCAAGTGAGAGAGTAATTGTGGTAGGGGACTTGAATGCTAAAGTAGGAGAAACTTTTAGAGAGGGTGTGGTAGGTAAGTTTGGGGTGCCAGGTGTAAATGATAATGGGAGCCCTTTGATTGAACTTTGTATAGAAAGGGGTTTAGTTATAGGTAATACATATTTTAAGAAAAAGAGGATAAATAAGTATACACGATATGATGTAGGGCGAAATGACAGTAGTTTGTTGGATTATGTATTGGTAGATAAAAGACTGTTGAGTAGACATCAGGATGTACATGTTTATAGAGGGGCCACAGATATATCAGATCACTTTCTAGTTGTAGCTACACTGAGAGTAAAAGGTAGATGGGATACAAGGAGAATAGAAGCATCAGGGAAGAGAGAGGTGAAGGTTTATAAACTAAAAGAGGAGGCAGTTAGGGTAAGATATAAACAGCTATTGGAGGATAGATGGGCTAATGAGAGCATAGGCAATGGGGTCGAAGAGGAATGGGGTAGGTTTAAAAATGTAGTGTTAGAGTGTTCAGCAGAAGTTTGTGGTTACAGGAAAGTGGGTGCAGGAGGAAAGAGGAGCGATTGGTGGAATGATGATGTAAAGAGAGTAGTAAGGGAGAAAAAGTTAGCATATGAGAAGTTTTTACAAAGTAGAAGTGATGCAAGGAGGGAAGAGTATATGGAGAAAAAGAGAGAAGTTAAGAGAGTGGTGAAGCAATGTAAAAAGAGAGCAAATGAGAGAGTGGGTGAGATGTTATCAACAAATTTTGTTGAAAATAAGAAAAAGTTTTGGAGTGAGATTAACAAGTTAAGAAAGCCTAGAGAACAAATGGATTTGTCAGTTAAAAATAGGAGAGGAGAGTTATTAAATGGAGAGTTAGAGGTATTGGGAAGATGGAAGGAATATTTTGAGGAATTGTTAAATGTTGATGAAGATAGGGAAGCTGTGATTTCGTGTAAAGGGCAAGGAGGAATAACATCTTGTAGGAGTGAGGAAGAGCCAGTTGTGAGTGTGGGGGAAGTTCGTGAGGCAGTAGGTAAAATGAAAGGGGGTAAGGCAGCCGGGATTGATGGGATAAAGATAGAAATGTTAAAAGCAGGTGGGGATATAGTTTTTGAGTGGTTGGTGCAATTATTTAATAAATGTATGGAAGAGGGTAAGGTACCTAGGGATTGGCAGAGAGCATGCATAGTTCCTTTGTATAAAGGCAAAGGGGATAAAAGAGAGTGCAAAAATTATAGGGGGATAAGTCTGTTGAGTGTACCTGGTAAAGTGTATGGTAGAGTTATAATTGAAAGAATTAAGAGTAAGACGGAGAATAGGATAGCAGATGAACAAGGAGGCTTTAGGAAAGGTAGGGGGTGTGTGGACCAGGTGTTTACAGTGAAACATATAAGTGAACAGTATTTAGATAAGGCTAAAGAGGTCTTTGTGGCATTTATGGATTTGGAAAAGGCGTATGACAGGGTGGATAGGGGGGCAATGTGGCAGATGTTGCAAGTGTATGGTGTAGGAGGTAGGTTACTGAAAGCAGTGAAGAGTTTTTACGAGGATAGTGAGGCTCAAGTTAGAGTATGTAGGAAAGAGGGAAATTTTTTTCCCAGTAAAAGTAGGCCTTAGACAAGGATGTGTGATGTCACCGTGGTTGTTTAATATATTTATAGATGGGGTTGTAAGAGAAGTAAATGCGAGGGTCTTGGCAAGAGGCGTGGAGTTAAAAGATAAAGAATCACACACAAAGTGGGAGTTGTCACAGCTGCTCTTTGCTGATGACACTGTGCTCTTGGGAGATTCTGAAGAAAAGTTGCAGAGATTGGTGGATGAATTTGGTAGGGTGTGCAAAAGAAAATTAAAGGTGAATACAGGAAAGAGTAAGGTTATGAGGATAACAAAAAGATTAGGTGATGAAAGATTGAATATCAGATTGGAGGGAGAGAGTATGGAGGAGGTGAACGTATTCAGATATTTGGGAGTGGACGTGTCAGCGGATGGGTCTATGAAAGATGAGGTGAATCATAGAATTGATGAGGGAAAAAGAGTGAGTGGTGCACTTAGGAGTCTGTGGAGACAAAGAACTTTGTCCTTGGAGGCAAAGAGGGGAATGTATGAGAGTATAGTTTTACCAACGCTCTTATATGGGTGTGAAGCGTGGGTGATGAATGTTGCAGCGAGGAGAAGGCTGGAGGCAGTGGAGATGTCATGTCTGAGGGCAATGTGTGGTGTGAATATAATGCAGAGAATTTGTAGTTTGGAAGTTAGGAGGAGGTGTGGGATTACCAAAACTGTTGTCCAGAGGGCTGAGGAAGGGTTGTTGAGGTGGTTCGGACATGTAGAGAGAATGGAGCGAAACAGAATGACTTCAAGAGTGTATCAGTCTGTAGTGGAAGGAAGGCGGGGTAGGGGTCGGCCTAGGAAGGGTTGGAGGGAGGGGGTAAAGGAGGTTTTGTGTGCGAGGGGCTTGGACTTCCAGCAGGCATGCGTGAGCGTGTTTGATAGGAGTGAATGGAGACAAATGGTTTTTAATACTTGACGTGCTGTTGGAGTGTGAGAAAAGTAACATTTATGAAGGGATTCAGGGAAACCGGCAGGCTGGACTTGAGTCCTGGAGATGGGAAGTACAGTGCCTGCACTCTGAAGGAGGGGTGTTAATGTTGCAGTTTAAAAACTGTAGTGTAAAGCACCCTTCTGGCAAGACAGTGATGGAGTGAATGATGGTGAAAGTTTTTCTTTTTCGGGCCACCCTGCCTTGGTGGGAATCGGCCGGTGTGATAATAAAAATAAAAAATAAAAGTTAACTTTTTATTCTCTAATTCAAGGCGAGATTTTTCGAGCTCGCGATCCTTTTCTCTCTCTATTAACTCATGTTCTCTAGCTTTTTCCTCAACTTCTCTATCCTTTGCCCTTTCCTCAAGTTCTCTTAATTTAACCTGTTCCTCGCGTATCTTAGCTTGTTCCTCACGTTCCCTAGCTCTTTCCTCACGATCAAGTCTATCACGCTCTTTTTGGTCTTCTCGCTCTCTTTCTAACTGTCTTTCTCGGATTTCTCTCTCAATTCTCTCTCTCTCCTTTTTCTCTTCTCTTTCGATTCTCTCTCTCTCCTTATTCTCTTCTCTTTCCCTTTCTAACTGTCTTTCTTCTCTCTCAATTCTCTCTCAAGTCTTTCCTGGATCTTAGCACTAATGAAAGATTCTAAATTTTTCCCTGTTATTCCTAACTTACTTCCAGCGTTCATCCAAAACTGGTATTCCTCCATGCTTGCAAGAATAACTTAAACTATCAGGGGAAATGAAACGGGTATTAAAGAAAACGGAGGGTTCAATTCCTGCTCCACTCAAAATGGAAATAAACCAGAGGGCTCGATCCCTGCTTCAATTAAACAACATGTATTAACGAAAACGAAGGGTTCTATGCCGGCTCCGAGCAAACAGTAAGTAGAATGGGGTCCCCTTGACCATCCAATCTTCTCACCAACAAATCAAGAGTGTCCTATGACAGTTCCCTTGATATAATGAAGAGCTCAATGAAACAAGTTGTCACTGGAAAATCTCGGGTCCCTAGAGTCTAATCCTCCAAAGTGTTTCAAGCTACATATAAAAGTGGCAGAATTAAATATTATATCCTGCCTGACTTCACTTACAATAAATTGAGACTATAACAATCACCAAATCTTTCAAATACCTGTACCGTAGTCCTACCATAGAGAATGATTACTCATGGCTGGTGGTAACCGTCTGTGGTATGCGGCGTTGAAGTTCCAATGGTAGATTCGAGATGGAGTTGAATCTTGATTCAGTAGCGTTGATCCTGGCAAGGTCGCCACTTGTGAAGGCTTACTCAGCCCTGTAACAACTTCAGACAGTATTACTCAGGCTGGCTCCTCCTCAGGAAAATTAATGAATAGAAAAAGAAATAATAATTCACAAAGATAAACACTATTTATTAAATCAAACAAAAAACAACAAAACATGAAAGGTATATCCTATTTGAAAGAAAAATGAAAAATGAAATGAATAAAATAACATTTGAACTCAATGCTAATCTACAAGGGTGTCTGGTGTTGGTGACACTGTTGTTGAAACCATAGCCGTTGCTGATGATAAGGGGGGGGGAAGGTCGCAGGTGTTGGTGACCATTCACTGGCTAGTTCTTCACAGAGAATCGCCGTGATTATCCCGATGACAGGAAAGCAGGTTCTTTACCGCTGCAATGCTGTGGAGTTATGTCCTGCACTTTCATACAGGTGCACAGGTAGTTCAATACAAAATGGAGAAGTCTCTGGACATTAGTCCTTCTCCTGTTCTGCTCGTTGATTGCCAGGTGACCCTCTCTGACATCCAAGCTGGAGAGACAGACAGGTTACCCACTGCTTAAATAATCAATCTCTATGGTAAGTCTGATACTTAAAAGATGTGGTGATTATTACAAGTCAACATAGAGCAAGGCTGAAAAGACTAAGTTTATTATTGATCAAAAGTGAAGCTTTTAACCAATAAATCCACTAGAATACAAGGCAGGCATGTACTTACAGTAGTGTTGGGAGCTGTGAGTCGAGTGATTTACTGTTTGACCAGAGCCCCACACGTCACCTTTCGAGGGGGGGGAAGAGGGAGGGGAAGGGATAGCGGGAGCTAGACTGACCCTATGTTAACAAGCAGCCGGCAATCAAACTATCACTTTAGGGGTGGGGGAGAAAAGGCGGGAAAAACGGGAGCTTGACTTACCCTACCTTAACTAGTAGCCGGCAGACAAACTATCAATTTAGGGGTTGGGGGAGAAAAGGAGGGAATATCGGGAGCAAGACTGACCCTACCTTAACGAGTACCCGGCAATGAAACTATTGTTAATATATATTCCCTCTCTACTCCTATCTATTGAACTTTTCCCTCACATGGGCAATTGAGTATTTCTTAAAGTGAGTTAGAATTATTGAGGACAAGTTATGGCTAGTTTATAATAAAATAAGATGGAACAGTGATGTGGTAAGTTGTAAAAAAAGGAGATAGATTCTGTAGATTTTAAACAGATTAAGACTATGAGGTAGAATGGTCGTTGAATACAACAATGACAATCAAAAGTAGTTGGGGTATTAGAATTTTAGGGGGGCACAAATTTATGACAATATAACACTAACTGTGGACTGTGGGTATTATCTGCACTTTACTCTGATTCTGTTAGTCCAGCCTCACTTAGGAATGTTTTAAGGTCATGTTCTGTAAAGATGAAGTATCTCTTCCCAGTGGGCTGTTTCCTAACTGCGATTTTTCCATCCCTCACAAAGCACTGGTGGATTTTTTGGGCATAGCGTAATTTTCTTAGCCGATAAAGAAGGTTTTGTCTTATTTTGGTAAGGCACTCATTGACGTAAACATCAGATTTCATAGAAATAGATGTTTTTAGTAGGTTGTTTCTTTGTAGGCTAGTTTGGAATTTTAACAGCACTGTTTTTTTACCTGCTTGGTAGCCCATCAGTTTGCAATCCTTTAGGTCATCACTACATATGTTAAGGCGAACGTGGTCCTTGATAAGCTGTAGGGTGGTCTCCATGCAGGTCTCTTGGGTGACTGTGGGTGGGAGATGTTTGCTGTTAACTATAACAGCGTCAGATAGCTGCTGTTGGTCATTATGGTCTTGGAAGTTGGTTATGACATTGGCAAGTTGTTTGTCCACTCTTGATCTTTCCTCTGTAATGTTGGTAGTAAGTAGGGTGACTTGGTCTTTTAGAGTGTTGATAGTGTCTAGGGACTGGGTGTGGGTGTTGCTTTGTTGTTCCAGAGTGTCTAGTTTATGTTCTAGAGCAGTGATCTTGTTGAGGTAATCTGCATTGCTAGCTTTTAGCTCCTGCATTTCTTGAGTTAGTTTGGTGATCGTTTGGTTCTGAATCGTGAAGAGTTTAGCTATTTCTGGGTCGGTGATCTTCTTGGCATCAAATACTGGGAAGGAGTTATCTTGGACTGTGACGGCGGCCATGTTTGTTGTTGTCTGTCGTGTGTTGTGGTGGTGCCGGTGGGTGATGAGGGTTGTGTCCTGGCTGGCAGTACCACAAGTTTTCTTCGTGTTTTTACTGCTCTCATCATTGATGTTAGGAGTCCTTAGCTGGTTACTGGATCTTCTTTTATTGCTCTGATCCTTGTCCATTGGCTGTGGCTGCGACTGGGAGTGGGGTAAGGCAACGAAGAGCTGGGCTCCCCCCGAGGTAGCACCAAACGGTATGTTCGGTACTTCAGGGTGGCGACGGGTTTTAGTGAGTTGCTTGCATGTTGCTTACATGCGCAAACTGAGTATGGATGTGGCGTTGTGTGGAACTGAGATATTGAATTAATCTAAATTGGTCATTGCATCTCGTTAATACAGATAAAATGCAATATTTCGGAATGTTTCAACGTTTTACAAGTGACTGCTCATATACAAGAGGTTCACTAGTCCAGTGAGTGACAACAGGTTAATGGGTCCTTTTCCAAGTTAATGAACTGACCAGCCTATAAAAAAGTCTGAATGCATACAAGTTTTTTTTTTTAATACAATACAATACATTAAATAAATAAAAGAATATGGTATCAGTTCTTCCACAGAAATTCACAATTCTCTTGTTAGAATACATTGGAAATTCAACTATGTGCATACACAAAGTGTCCCCCTCCCCCATGTTATTATATCCCTGGCCTAAGTTTTACGATGTTAGGCAAGATTTTACATTATTATATTATGTGCAAAGAACTCTCTGACCTACCATATACATTAGTGTCTCACTTTTCATGTTATTTATGCTTTCCAAACGTTCATTGTAGATAAACAGGCACATTTATAACAAGAACTCAATCACAACTTTAAGTAATAATTCCATCACCCAATTTACTGTATCTCAACAATGTGACATCTTAACAGCACAGCCCTATCCATAATTTACGTTACCAACTCACCCACGCCTGTGAGTGAATAAATAAAGATTCCAAAACCAAATACAGTACCACTTAGTATGCTCGCACTCTTGCCTGCTTATACAAATAAACCCCTTTTCTGACCTGTAAAGTGTGCATAATACTCGCCTCACAATTATGACACTGATGTATTATACACATACCAAAGTATGCTTACACATGTAATTACAAGACTAAAAGTGTATGTACTCATTTGCGATGTCATTCGTCGCTCAACCTTTGGGACGAGCGGACGTGAGCTGAGCCTGCCCTCTGCTGTCAGCCGGTGACAACTTGGTTTTCTCAAAATGGCGCAGCCGGCAAGAAGAAGGGTAAACACTGTCGGCATTGAAGTGGTGCGTGGGGCTGTGCATGCCCACTCAGCTCAAGTTTTATTACCTGCCATCATCAGGGACACATACGGCATTGCCAACGAAGAGCTGTATGGTGTAGCCTTGAACGGGGCATATAGAATTTTTGTGAAATTTCTCAATGCAAGTGTATATGAGGACATAGTCGCCAGGTTCCAAGATCTTTGTGTACCAGTGAATCCTGCAGTGACGGTAAGGCTACATGATGTGTCCCGCCATTATACGTGGGTGAAGATAAAAAATGTACCCTTTGAGGCTAATGAGGCAGACCTACGTGCCGTCTTCGAGAAGTTTGGGACTGTTCATATGGCGACATTGGGGAAATGGAAGGAAGGATCATATTCTGGGATGCCTGAAGGAAGTTTTTCCTTAAAAATGACATTGAGGCATCCTATTCCTTCCTATATTTTCCTAGAAGACTTCAGGACTCAGGTAATGGTGACTTACGCAGGGCAACAACGTACCTGTCGATTATGTGGTGCATATGATCACATTGCTGCGCAGTGTGTTAAGCAACAGGGTACACAGGCGAAGGAGCAGCATAAGGAGGCATCAGAGGACCTTGGGACGTTGGATTTGGCACGACCTGAGTCGGTTTCCTTGAACAAGGCTTGGAGTGTGGAGGTCGAGGAGGCCTTGAGGGAGGAAGAGTGTGTAACTCTTCCGAGAGAGACATGCACTGCCGGGCAGGCACCGGCGACCAAAGATGTGGTGTCACTGGGTGAGGACAGGGCCGTGGAGGCTACCATTGATTCAGTCCTCCACGACCTGTTAGGGACCCCAGGAGAGGTCACAGTTGAGGGGCTTGTGGGTGCCCTGGATGCTGCTGGGGTTCCAGGTGGTGAGAGGGGGGGAGGCATGTCAGAGACCCAGGTTGAGGCTGGGTTGCAAATTGGCACAGTGGTGGCGGAAGTGCACGGGGATGGCTTCCAGGTGGAGGCGGGAAGAAAGGCTCGAGTGTCGCGGAAGAGAGCGGCAGTGCCCTCGGACGTGGACGATGTGGATGTGCTCACTCCGGCACAGCGTTCGGGCAAAAAGGTTTGGGCTGAAGTGGTTGAGCATGGACCTGGGGGGTCCAGGGGCAAGGGGCATGTGAAAGCAGATCACAGAATGGTGATTGAAGATCAAGGGCGTATAAAGGGGAAGGGGGATAAAGGTGGTGCAATACGTAAAGGAAAACCTCCATTGACAAATTCAAGAGTCTCTCTATAAATGTTAATGGTCTGAAAAATTCTAGGAAGTGTGAATGGTTTCATGAGATGCTCATTAGGTATGGTGTAGATGTAGTGTTTGTGCAAGAGCACAACCACAAGCCGGGTTGTATGTTGATGATTGAGGGGTATACTGTATATGCGGCACACTCAACGAGATTGAAAGGAGGAGTGGCTATTTTGGTGAGGGAGGCTAGCCCGTTTACTGTACATCATTGTGAGGAGGGGGGTGAGGGGAGGGTTATAAGAGTGGATGGGACATGGGGAAGAGATAAGATGTCTTTTGTGTGTGTTTATGGTCCGGCGGAGGGGGACAGTCGAGTGAAGAATGAGTTTGTACGTGAAGTGTTGGTGTATCACTTAAGGTCGCTTCCAGCATTAGCTGTGGTGGGAGGGGACTGGAATTGCGTTATACGCCGCAAGGATGTGGAACCTAGGGGAGCAGGATATTGTTCTGGCGTTCTGAGGGACCTGTTAACAGGGGTGGGGTTGGTGGATGTAGAGGGGGGGGCGGCGTGGGAGGTGCAGCACACCTTTGTGAGGCAGGGGTATGCTGCACGGCTGGACAGGATATACGTGACAAGGAAAGCTGTGGTGCGGAGTGTAAGGGTTTTGGATGTCTTTTTTTCTGATCATAGAGGTGTTTTGGTGGATTTGGGATGGGAGGGTCGGCCGAACAGGTATAAGAGTTATTGGAAATTGAATGTTCGGTTGCTTCAAGATGTTGAGGGGAGGGTCCTATTTGCACAATGGTGGAAAGGCTTATGGGAAGGGATGGAAGTCAATGGGGATGTGTTGAGATGGTGGGATGTGACGGCGAAGACGAGGATTCGAGAGTTCTATGTCCGACAGGGAAGGCACGAGAATCAGTTGGCTTATGGGCTTATTAGGTATCTTGAGGGGCAGTTAAGGGAGTATTATGAGAGAGGAAGGGGGGGGATGGGAGCCCCTGTGGCTGACATACAAGGAGTGAAGGAACGCCTAATGGAAGTGCAAAATGAGAGGTTTGATGCGGCAAGGGTTTTAGGGGGGTTGGAGGAGGTCATGTGGGGTGATAGACCATCGGCGTGTGTCCTGCGAGGGCAGGGGCGCCGGCGCGTTGCAATGGAAATGGTGGGTTTGAGAGTTCTTGAGGACATCGAGGGGTATAGGGAGGGACAAGACTTGGTGACAACGGAGGGGATGGGAGGGTATGTTGATTCTTGGCTTAGTGCACATATGAGGAGTGTGGGTGTGAGAGAGGGGGCTTTAAGAGAGACAGGGGGATGGGTGCGGAGTGTGCTGGACAGGGACGACAGGGAACAGTTACAGGGGCCTATTGTGGAGGACGAGGTGTGGACGGCTTTAATGAGTATGAGCAGGGGTAAGGCACCGGGGATAGATGGGCTGCCTGCGGAGTTTTACATACAGCATTGGGGAGTATTAAAAGATTTTTTGGTGCAATTATTTAATATCATAAAAGAGAGGGGTGCGTTGGGACCTTTGCAGGCGACAGCACTAGTAGTTTTGGTGCCAAAGGGTGAAAGTCAGTGCACAGTGAGAGATTACCGGATGATATCACTCATGTGTGCAGACTACAAACTTTTTGCAAAAATTTTGGGAAATCGTATAAAAAAGGTCATTGGAAAGGTAATAGTGAGGGGTCAATATGGGATTCCGGGGAGATCAATGTATGAGGGGCATGGGGTTATTAGAAGGTTTATTGAGGGTCCACAAGAGGGGGAACGTGGGGTATTGGCGTTGGATTGGAGAACGGCATATGACAGTGTCGAGAGGGAGGCTCTGTGGAGAATCATGGAGTGGCAAGGGTTCGGGGAGGACATTGTGAATTGGGCACGTACTTTATATCGGGGAGCTGGGATGTGTGTACAGATAAATGGGAGGGTGGGGTTGCATGTGAAAATGGGCAGGGGATTGAGGCAAGGTTGCCCGTTGTCACAAATATTATTTGCATGTTTACAGAATCCGTTTTATAGGGCAGTGGAAATGTGCATACAGGAGGGGGTAAGGGAGGACATACGAGGTGGGAGTCCCAGTATCATAGGTTACGTTGATGACACAACTGTCCTAGTGAGTGGGAGGGAGGGATTGGAGGGTCTGGAGAGAGTTATAGATGTTTTTGGGATGGCAACAGGTATGGCAGTGAATGTGCATAAATCAAAGCTCATGATATTGGGTGAATGGGATGGGCAGGAGGGCGGGGGTGGGGGGGTGAGGTGGAGTGTCGTGGACCGGGTGAAAATTTGTGGAGTTGTGTATATGGGTAATGCTCAGATGGCGAGGGAGAATAATTCAAAGGGTGTGGTAGATAGGGTATTGGGAAGATTGTCAGGATTGAGGCCGACACATCTTACGCTACACCAGAGGGTCATTGTGGTCAATGTGCTTTTGTACAGTAAAATATGGCATGTGGCAGCTTTGTACCCTTTGGTGTATGGGGATGTCCGGAGATTGTTGAGCAGAGTTTTCCGTTTTATCTGGGGTTCAGGATGCGATTGGTTGAAAAGAGAGGTGGTAACACTTCCGGTGGCCTTGGGAGGGCTGGGGTTAATTCATTTGGAAAGAAGGTTGAAGTGTGTATATGTGAAACATGGGTTGCTAAGGGCTCGGGGGGAAGGGAGTGGAGGGTTGGGGATGCTGCAGGGAGATCTTCGGAGATGGTGGAAGGGACAAGATTTGAGAGATGGTGAGGAGTTGTTGCGTCTATTGATGATGGTCAGAGAGCCGAGAAACATGCGGGTAGGGTCCATGGAGAGGAAGATATGGCCTAGGGTGGTAGTGGCAACGGAAGGAGTGTACCCGATGTACGCATGGGAAGACATTTGGGGCCGATTAAAAGGGTTACGCATCCGGCCACGCGTGAGGGAGGTAATGTATAGGTTTCTTCACGGAATATTGCCGTCTGGGGTTGTTTTACGAAATAGGCGAATAAGGGAGGGTGGGATGTGTCAGGTTTGTGGGGTAGATGAATCAGCTTTTCATGTAGTTTATTTTTGTGAAAGCCTAGGGATTGTGCGGGAATGGTTAGGGAAAGTAATCCGGCATGTGGGGGGGAAAGGGTTGTCGGTTTTGAGAGCTCTTAGTTTAGATGTAGGTGGGGTTGGGGTAAAGGTTCAAAGGGCAGTGGCTTACTTAATGGTTGATTTTGTGTATATATCATGGGCAATGAGAGACAAAGGGGCGGAGGAACGTAGGATGGCCATAGCAGCATCCTTTTATAGAACAAAGTGTCGCAACAGGGAAATATATGGTAGAAGGTGGGAGAGGGATTTCTCGGAGGGCTACAGGGACTTTCTTTTGAGGGATTTATGGTCTTTATAAGCGGTCAGGGGAATGAACGGGCTGGCCTTCCCAGGGGGGGGGGTGTTGCAGAGGTCGATTGTGTGAGTGTGTGTGTGTGAAATTGTGTGAGTGTGTGTGGAATTGTGTGAGGAAGGATGTTGAGGTGATATTCAATGTGGTATTCAATGTAATGTCTTGGTGTTATTGTAACACCGATGATTATAATTTATCTAAGGATTCCTTCATGTTTGTACGGATGTACATAAGCATGTTAGTACATAAGCATATTTTAACCTGTAATAATACATGTCTACCTATATATGAGCAATGAAACTTGTCATAATAATGAGGTTTCATACCTGTTTTTTAACTATTGGAACGTTTTGGTATTGTATATAATGTAAGATCTTGCCTGGGGTGTTTTTGCTTATATATTGTTACAGAGGTTTTTTCACATTTTCATTATATATGTTCAAGTGAATGAGTTTTTGATCTTGTGTATAGCCAGGTGAA
Source organism: Cherax quadricarinatus (assembly GCF_038502225.1). NCBI lineage: Eukaryota > Metazoa > Arthropoda > Malacostraca > Decapoda > Parastacidae > Cherax > Cherax quadricarinatus. The sequence continues at coordinate 24,597 of NW_027196414.1, forward strand.
ACTGGTCAGTTTTTCACTTGGGGGGGGGTAGGAGTGTAAGTAATCTCTGCAATAGCAGGTCATGTGATACACATGTCATATTATTTTAGATGTCTAATGTTGTCCATTCTCTGTAGGATGTGATGTATAGATTATCTCCGACAGTGTAAATAATCTGTCTGCTGGAGGGAATAATGTGTAAATTTATTATTGTGGTAGGTTTGTGTGTAGCGTGTTTTTAGGGTGATATATTATAAGACGCTAATTACTATCAAGGACTGTTGGTGGTTGAGTGGTGACGGCAGACACAGTTACTAGGCATGGGGGGGGGGGTTGAAGTGTGCACGATATTAATTATTACCATAGGGTATATGAGGGTAGGGTGGATTGTGTTCTATGGTGGATGTGAGCCATCAGGTTCAGACATTCCTTGTATTATAGTGTCAGCCGTTTAGCTGGCTGGATTGTGTTTATATATATATTGTCATTGAAGTTTTTAATGCTTTTACAAATGTGTATGTATAAGAGATTTGTCACTGTGTATCTAAGGTGAAAGTGGCACGTTTTCATAGGGGGGGGGGAGTGTAAGCTTTACTGGGTGGGTTGGATATGTATGTATGTGTGTGTATGTGTATATGTATGTATGTGTATACGTATGTATATGTATATATATATGTATATATATATATATATATATGTATATATGTGTGTGTGTGTATATGTATATATATATATATATGTATATGTATGTATGACCACCTTTTCATGTGAAGCACAGTACGTACAAGCGGTGTTCATGTGAAGCACAGTACGTACAAGCGGTGTTTGATTTGAGTGCAGCAGCCAGTTCTGTCATTATATATGTACTTCTTCAGTACTGTGTAGTCACAGTTGATTATTGTTCACTGCCTCTATCTTGTTACATATTGATTATGTACCCATATATTTTGTACCTGAGTTTGAAATAAAATATAAAAAAAAAAAAATTACAAGACTAAAAGTGTATGTACTCATTTGCCTTTACATCCAACACAGCTCCATTCACAACTCGCGCTGATACTCTTAGCATTCAATCTAAGCATACATTGTGTAACATCCAAACAGATCCGTGCTCACTCTAACCACCCCGCGGGGTTTAAGTGTGCTCCTTCTTATGTACCATACACCAAAGTTATAGGCGCTAATTCGTCGGCCATTCACAATTGGCACTTTTTACATATGCAGTGTAGAAAACACTTTAAAAAACATTACCTACATGACACAAATATGTAAACTACAAATACATCTTTGAAACATTCACCTCAGTAGGTGCTACGCTTGACATATATGGTAAGCTGTTGTCACGCTACAGACATTTGTAATATGTATATACTAATCCAAAACAATTTTTTAGAGGTCAGTTCATATGTTGTCCTATTTACACATAGGAAATAAAAGAAAAAATATATTAACAATGAAGCACCTTGTAAGCATCTTATGACTAAATATGCCATACCCCGTCACCCACTTCTTGGGTCTGATCATACATGCCCTCACACACACATTTGTTATGCTTACGCATACATCAAGGTATATCCCCACATAACTATACACTTACTACTTACACACTCACACACCTGCATATGTATGGCAATGTTTGTGTCCATCACTATCCCTATTATAACAAAGAATAACACATCAATATAATACAATGGTGTCTTGTAAGCATTGAACTATTCTTCACCTCACACACTCTTCCTTCATATTATCCAATATTCATGCGTACTCCACATGTACTTACCCAATCACCACCACACACCACTGGAAGGGAGGCTAGCCCATTGCATCCCATTTACCTACAAATTCCATAAGTCACGCAGCCGAAAATCCCGGTAACTTTCCATAAACTCTGTGTTCCATCTCCCTCCGCATACTTCCCTATTGCGACACTAAGTTCTGTAAAAAAGTGGCTGCTAACACTTTAATCCTTTCACCCTCACCTACTTCTCTCATTGCCCATGAAGTGTACACGAAATAAGTCACTATATATGCCACCATATTTTTAACCTGCACTCCCATCCCATCAATGTCTAAACTTAACACTCTCAACACCTGCAACCCCCCCCCCCCATAAAACGGATAGCCCTCCCTAACCATTCCCTGACCCTCCCTATGCGTTCACAAAAATAAACAACATGAAAAATGGATTATAATTCACCACACACTCGACATTCCCCTCCTTCCCTGAGATTGCGATTGAATAAGACGGTCCCTGACGGCAAAATCCCGTGTAAAAATCTATACATCACCTCTCGTACCCCCGGCCTGATGTGCAACTTCCGGAGACGTTCCCAAATGTCGCGCCATGCATACATCGGGTATGCTCCTTCCTCAGCCGCTACCTCCAACCCCCCTCACTCTCTCGATTACATGCAGCTTAATTCTATCTGGATTCCTCGCCACCATCAAAATTCGCAGCATTGCCTTCCCTACTCGTAAATCCTTCCCAGTCCACCACCGCTTTATGTCCCCATGCACTTTCTCGATCCTTCCACCATTTTCCCCACCCTCTCTTAGAAAACTCCGTTTCACATAAATACTCATGATTCTTCGTTCCAGTGGTATGAGCCCCAGCCCACCATGGCCAATCGGCAGAGTGATTACCCCTCTGCTTAACCATTCACAGCCTGATCCCCAAATAAAACGAAAAACCCTACGCAACAATTTCGTGACCTCTCGGCGCAATAATGGATATATGAAAATAAATGGTATAAAATGCCGACACAATGGAAACATAAACACATATGCAGTTTAATGTGATCCTTTATTGACAACGTTTCGCCCATACAGTGGGCTTTCTCAAGTCACAAACAGATCTACCTGGGGTGTATGTACAATGTTCGCCAAGACCTGGCACGGGTCTCAATCTTGCGATGACCCGTCTCTGGCTCCCGAGGGAGAAAGGTTTCTACAGTGATGCGACGTATGCTGCTCAAGCACTCTTCTGGTCAGTTCAACTGGTGCATCTCATAAGCGACAACACCAGATGTACTCCTAACTGTGGACACTAGCAAGGAGGAGGATATGTCGTTATCACAGGTAACAGCTTGTCTGGCTCGTTGACTTCATGGTACACTAGTGTGACCGCAGTCATCTCTGGACCTGGGGTGGAAGGTACGGGAGTATTTATAGTCAGGTTCAGAATGTTGAGGTCAGGTGGAGAATGCTGCATCTGATGATCTACCGGGTGGGGTTATAGAGTCTTGGGTAGCTTGGCAGGGGTATTGGACAAGTTGTGAGTAGACCTTCTGCAGTGTTCTATGTTCTTATGTGGGATAGCGATGAAGAAGTTTCTTGGCAAGTGGTTCAGCTATGTTATAGAAGCCATTGTTCTGGTTGAAATTGTTGGTTATAGAGATAAGCGATGATTCCAGGATTCTTCGGTATTAAGTGTTGTCTTCTGTGGCGATAAGTCTTTAGTTTCTGTAGTTAATTAAATGGTTGTGTGAATTGCAATGCTGTACACAGGCATTCCTTGCATCGTCAGTCCTGCTTGCGTATTGGTGTTATGAAATACGTGTTTGGATGTCTCTTGATGTTTCACCCACGTATAATTTGTTGCAGTCATTACAAGGGATTATGTATACCCCTGCAGAGGATGGAAGCTTGTCCTGTCTACTACTGGTGTTGTCCTTGATGGTCGTGGTTGTGGAGGTAGATACTTGGAATGATGTATTGGAAAAGATGTTGGAAACATGTTTGGCAATGGAGTTGGTGGGCAGTGTCTTCTCTGGGTGTGTTGAAGATGTTTAATGCCCGCCGACTGCAGTCTCTGATGAAGTGACGAGAATAGTGGAGTATAGAAAATACTTGTTGAATTATAGTGCATTCTTCCTCAAGGAACTCATTGCTGCAGATTCTGAGTGCGCGCAGGAAGAAGCCTATAATTACACCACGTTTAGTTTTGGTGTCGTGGTGAGAGTAAAAGTGGAGAAGATCGTTTTGGTTGGTTGGTTTTCGATAGACTTTAAAACGAAGTTGATGGTCAGTTTTGCGTGAAGAACATCAAGGGAAGGAAGAGTGTTGTCGACTTCTTCTTCAAGTGTGAACTGGATTGAGGGCTCGACCTGGTTGAGCTTGTCTTGGAGAGCTTGAACGTTTAAGCACCTGGGATCTATGAGGAGAATGTCGTCAACATAACGGAGCCAAGTGAGAAACGCTCGGCTTCCAGATGTTCCATGTATAAGTTCGCCAGGACGGCACTGAGTGGCGAGCCGATGGGTAGACCAAAAGTCTGTTGAAAGAGGTGATTTCCGAAAGAGAAACACTTGAAGCCGACACATAGTTAAACGAGGTCGATGAAATCGCTGGCTGGAATAGGAAGATCAAGTGAATTGTCAATTTTTCTGCGCAGGAGATCGATGGCTTGTGTAGTAGGTACTTTGGTGAATAGGGAAGTTACGTCAAGGCTGGAAAGTTTCTTGTTCCTGGTGTTGATGTTGCGAATGCGATTGAGAAGATCGCCCGAGTGTTTGAGATGTGCTGGACTGATAGTGCCCAAGAGTTTGGAGAGGTGTTTTGCGAGAATTCATGAGAGTTTGTGGGGAGCACTACCTATTCCCGAAGATATGGGCCTGAATGGGATACCAGGCTTGTAAGTTTTTGGTAGGCCGTACATTCTGGCAGGTCTGGGGTTGCTGGGTATGGTGTGCAGAAGTTTCTTCCATTGTTCTGAGTTCCTCAGAATTCGGCGAGTCCTTTGAAGAAAAGTTTTAGTAAGGTTGTCCACTTGTTTAGTTGTGAGGGGTTTGTAGGTATCTGGATCATTAAGTAGATTGAGCATTTTGTTCCTGTAGTCGTCAGTGTTCATGATAACAACACCACCTCCTTTATCAGTGGTGGTGACCCTGATGGTCGTGTCTTCTGCTAAACTTTTAAGTGCAATGATGTCACGTCGAGGTATGACTGGGGAGCTGCATATAGAGATGGCTGCTGAGATGATGCCTTAAAGAAAACCTTTTTGGAAGTCGGAGTCATTGTGTCTGTATTTTTTTGCGATGAAATTGAGGTCTTGTTTTGGTTTCGTAATTCCTGTTGCGAATTTGAGGCCCAAGCTGAGGGCTTTGGTTTCTGTGGTTGATAGTGGACGAGATGAAAGATTTTGAGTAATGTCAGGTCTTCCTAAACTTTTCCAAGTCTATCAAAAACCAACCAACCAAAATGATCTTCTCCACTTTTACTCTCACCACGACACCAAAACTAACCGTGGTGTAATTATAGGCTTCTTCCTGCGCGCACTCAGAATCTGCAGCAATGAATTCCTTGAGGATGAATGCACTATAATTGAACAAGTATTTTCTAAACTCCACTATCCTCGTCACTTCATCAGAGACTGCAGACGGCGGGCATTAAACATCTTCAACACACCCAGAGAAGACACTGCCGAGAAGAGATACATAGTCCTCCCCACCAACTCCATTGTCAAACATGTTTCCAACATCTTTTCCAATACATCATTCCAAGTATCTACCTCTACAACCACGACCATCAAGGACATCACCAGTAGTAGACAGGACAAGCTTCCATCCTCTGCAGGGGTATAATAATCCCTTGTAATGACTGCAACAAATTATAAGTGGGTGAAACTTCAAGAGACCTCCAAACACGTATTTCAGAACACCAATACGCAAGCAGGACTGACGATACAAGGAATGCCTGTGTACAACATCCCAATTCACACAACCATTTAATTAACCACAGAAAGTCAAGACTTATCGCCACAGAAGACAACACTCAATACCGAAGAATCCTGGAATCATCGCTTATCTCTATAACCAACAATTTCAACCAGAACAATGGCTTCTATAACATAGCTGAACCACTTGCCAAGAAACTTCTTCATCGCTATCCCACATAAGAACATAGAACACTGCAGAAGGTCTACTCACAACTTGTCCAATACCCCTGCCAAGCTACCCAAGACTCTATAACCCCACCCGGTAGATCATCAGATGCAGCATTCTCCACCTGACCTCAACATTCTGAACCTGACTATAAATACTTCCGTATCTTCCACCCCAGGTAGATCTGTTTGTGACTTGAAAAAGCCCACTGTGTGGGCGAAACGTTGTCAATAAAGGATCACACTAAACTGCATATGTGTTTATGTTTCCAATGGCTATATGACCACCATATGACATAATTTACTATACAATAGCACGTTTGTCACGATTACTCGTTGGTGCAACGTTAGATGTGCAGACCTCAAACCTCCTTTTCGTTTTAACACTCTGTCTACAACCCGCACTGAGTTCACCTCACGTGCCACCACTGGCTCACGAGCATACACAATCCCGCATATTTGCATATTTTAAGTTGATCGGCCACATCCAACCTACCCCTCATGCCCCCATTCATTTGATCCCAATTTCCCACTGCCATGAACTTAGTCTTCATGGCATTAATTCGATTCCCTCCACTTGCAGTAAGTCAACATCATCTCCTACCAAAACTGTTGTATCATCTACATAACCCACAATGCCAGTCCACCCATCTCTCCCATAACCCCCCAACCCCCCAAAAAAACTAGCCCACACCGCCCTATAAAAAGGATTCTGAAAACACGCAAACAATAATTGTGATATGGGACAGCCTTGCTTCAATCCCCGACCCATTTGAACCGGCTCGCCTAACCGACCATTAACCTGCACACGCATAAACGCTCCCTTATATAAGGTCTGTTCCCAAGTGATGATTTCCTTCCCAAAACCTTGCCACCGCATGAACTGCCATAAAGCACTTCTTTCAACACTATCGTATGCAGTGGCCCAATCTAAAGCTAAGATCATCCCCTCCCAACACCTGTCTCCTTTCTATGAATCCTCGAATCATCCCATGCCCATCGAACATGGACCTGGCTGGTATCCCACATTGTCCCCTATCTATAACTTTTTCTATTACCTTTTTCAGTCTGTTCCTCAATAACCTCGCAAACAACATGTAATCACCGCACATAAGAGAAATGGCACTATAGTCCCTAATCGTTGATCGATCCCCTTTTGGCACCAAAACCACAACTGCCGTCCGTTGCAATTCTCCAATAACCCCGTCAGTCTTAAGATGTTAAATAACCGTACTAGAAACACCCTTATCACGTTCCAATTCATTACATAGAAGTCCATCAATACCAGGTGCTTTACCTAAGCTTGCCCCGGCCAGTGCCTGCCATATCTCACACTCTGTAATAGGCCCTTAAAATGCTTTTCTGTCTTGCGTACTAAGCCTACACTACAAATTGTTACCGATTTCCCATAATGCCATATTAATTATCCCAAAGCTAGCCTTCTCTCCCTGCATGCACTGTTAACCTCATCATCTTCGTGGCTGCTCTCCGCTGCCTCTGTTCCCTTAACACACACTCCGAAGACCGATCCCCATAGAGAACCTCCTACAAACCTCTGACCACACGTGCACCATCAAATCGATCATTATGCAAGCCGCTTATACGTTGCTTTAAATCTTCAATTTCCTCCACAGGATATCGTGCACCATCACCCATATAACAACAGCGTAACTGTCCTTCAAAATACCTCTGAAGCTCATACATTTGATTATTTTCCCGCCCACGCCGAACATAATAATCCCGGATACGTTTCTTAGCTACCATATCCCACCACCTAACCAATTCACCATCCCCAGGAGCCCCCGCTAACAAACCCTCCCAAAAAGACTCAAAAGATTTTTTGTTCTCCTCCCCTTTTAACAATTTAACATTCAATTTCCAATAACTACGACCCCTCTTAGGTAAACCCTCCCACCCTACGTCCACGAGAACCCCCTCTATGATCGGAAAACACTACATCTATGATACGCACACTTTTAACTACGACGGTGCGCGACACATACACTCTATCAAGTCACGCCACATAACCATGACGTACAAAGGTATGCTCAACTTCTCCCCCCCCCCGCCACGTCCATTATTCCCACCCCTGTCATTAAATCTCCCAATGCAGCTGAAAAGTATCCACTTCCCCTGGGTTTTACATCCTTACGCCGGATCACGCAATTCCAATCCCCGCCTACAATAGTTACTTCAGGGAGTGACCTCAAATAATAAATTAACATCTTTTTCACAAAGGTAGTTTTTACACGCCCATCATTCTCTGCAGGACCATACACGCACACAAATACCACTTTCACCCTTCCCCATAGACCTTCTACCCTTATTATCCTTCCCTCCCCCCTTCACTATGTCTAACAACAAACGGTCTAGTCTCCCTGATCATAATGGCAATGCCACCTTTCAACCGGATAGCATTCTCTACATACACATCATATCCTTCTATCCGCAACTCACTGCCACATTTATGATTGTGTTCCTGTACTAACACAACGTTCACATTATTATGCACAAATAATTCACGGAACCGTGCACACTTTCGTACAGTTCTCAAACTATTAACATTTATTTTGAGGCACTTAAAATCGACAATGGGGGTTTTCCTCTCGATACTGAATGTTTTCACCAGGTTTTTTGTTTCCACTCTTCCCTTTCCCCCCTTTTGAAGCACTCTTGATCAACTCCTGAGCTGTGGGTGCACAGGGCCCTCTCTGTGCCACATCCGCCCATGTCTTCTTCCCTGATCGTTGGGCTGGCGTTAGCACTTCATCTGAATCTGAAAGCATTGCAGAACGCTTCCGTGTTACACTTTCCACCTGCATATCGTCTTCCACAGTGCAATCCTGGTGGATTTCTACCTCCACTGTATGTTTCAGCAAGGCGTCAGAGGCGTCCACTACTGGCTGCACTTCGTGTCCCACGTCCGCTTTTTCAGCATGTCCCAAGTCTAGGGATGGTTCCGTCACAGGACTCATGCTTTCCTCCATAAATAATTCATCTAAAACAGAGACAATGGATTTCTCCACGTCATTGACATGCCCATCTTGCGAAGCCATTCCCACCTCTGGTTCCGCCTCCAAAGGAGGCGACACTTCCGGGAGTGTAGCACGCACCGTGTCCGCAGACCTCTCAACCTCTTCGCTCCAAGACAATCCTGACAGTTGCACAGGTGCTTCAGGTACATCTTGCTGTACGCCTTCCTCCCCAAGGTCCTTGCTTTGTTGTTCAACCTTGGCACCTCGCCGTCTTTCATACTGCACCGCCAGATGATCATATGCCCCACACAACCTACAAGTGCGGCGTTGCCCTGCATAAGTCACAAATACCTGACTCCTGAAGTCTTGCCGGATCACATATGAAGGGATTGGATGTCGTAATGTCATCTTTACCGAAAAAGTTCCCTCAGGTATTCTCTCATATGGGCCATCAGACCACCTCCCTGCTGTAGCCATGTGTATGGTGCCATAATTACCCAGTGCAGTACGTAGGTCAGTCACATCAGCCTCAAAGGGTACGTTTCTGACTTTACCCATGTATAATGGTGGGACACATCATGTAGCGTCACAGACACAGCATGGATAACCACTAGATTAACCTCCTGGTACTTGTCGACGACCGCCTCGTAAACATGAGCTGAGCAAAACTTCACAAAGATTCTCGTCACACACCATTCATCCCCACGCCGCACAAATCCTCGTTGGCTATACCGTAGGTGTCACGGATTATCGCTGGCAATAATATCGCCGTCGGTGGTCCAAGCACTTCCCCACGGGTTAATTCAATACACACAGTATTGACGCAGATTCTGCCTGCCTGCACCATGTTGAGAAAATGGAACTGCCACCGATCAGCTATAGAGGGCAGCAGTGTAGAACACGTCCTCTCTACTCAAAGGTTGAGAGACGAATGAATGCATGCAAGTGTTTCAAGTATGGCTGACGGCAACTTCATAAATTACCACTAAATGTCTTTGTTGGGTCCTTCTCGGGATTCTCATTGGGTATTTGTTTAGTTATATGTAAGCAGTTGTCATGCTGAAATCACCGATAACAGTGCAACGTTATACAGGCCTTTTTAGGGAAATTTTTATAGCATTCCTTTTTGGCGAGTGATGTAAATTTTGTCTTATGTTTTCCTTTTGTACAACGACTACCCCATGAGGTTTGTCGTTCTCCTCCCTGTTTCCAAAGATTGGAATAAGATCCATAGTTATCTCCTGGGATATTGCCTATTATGTACGTAGTGGCGGTCACTGCTGTGGGGGGAGGGATATATATGTCCTATATTGTAACCACTGGGCATTCAAGTTCCTTGGTTAGTACGCCTTTGCTGGGTAATATGTTGCTTTATCAGATAAACCCAGGGACATCGTATTGTAAAAAATTTTTGTCGCTTATGGTGTATATAGTCCGTTGATGTATACTTAAGCACCTATTACCAATATATATATATATATATATATATATATATATATATATATATATATATATATATATATATATATATATATATATATATATATATATATATATATATATATATATATATATATATATATACCATATATATATATACCATATATATAGGAGTGAATGGAGACAAATGGTTTTTAATACTTGACGTGCTGTTGGAGTGTGAGCAAAGTAACATTTATGAAGGGATTCAGGGAAACCGGCAGGCCGGACTTGAGTCCTGGAGATGGGAAGTACAGTGCCTGCACTCTGAAGGAGGGGTGTTAATGTTATACTGTATAAAGCATATATAGTATATATATGGGAATATAATATATATATATATATATATATACCAATATGTATAGAGGCAAAGGTATACTTTTGTGGGTTTATAATTGGTTTAGATGCTATGTAGGGGGTTGGTCGGGGTCTTGGGTGTTTTTGGATTTCATTTGTATGTGATCATACATTCTAGGTCTGTATAAGTCTTATGGTTATTATTAGGGGCTTTGTGGCATATTTTGGTTTCAATTAAAAAAAAAAAATTATGCATCAACGTAAGTGACTGGCCATCACAGAGTTGTGATGGTGCATTTTCCAGTTAATCTTTCAGAATACAGTTATAAAGCATAACTGGATTCATTTGGCGAGAAACCAGATCACTTTTACATCAAACGAGTTTCACACGACTGCGGATTAGCAGTGCTCATTGTAGAGATAAACTTTACCTTAATAAATATTTATTGTGTTTTTCTATGTACAAGTAAATTGCACCATGACAGTGTTTGATGTAGTTTTCTTATTTTTGGAGAATTTTGTGTTTCTCCATACCTAAAGTTAATTTCCCATTTTTTCCATAACTAGCTGCACCTGACTGGGTTCAGCTAGCTGAGTGAGACCAGTGGTCTAGGGGAGGGGATATTAAGGTGTAGTATATTAAAAATTTGGTGTATAAAACGCTCCAAATACAATGTCATTTTCCGAGATTTGTACTGAAACGGAACACGTATTATTCCTGGTCAGGCAGAGTGGCCAGGCGAGAGGAGAGTGAGGTGTGTTTACTTCAGTAGATGAAGCACCGCAAATAGAGGAAGATGTAATTGTGTGAGTAGGTGAGATTTTTTTTTTTTTGTATGTTTATACCACAGGTTATTTTATTTGTTTTTAAGTGCTCTCCTGTGTACCTGTAAGACTCGTGTGTGCAGAGGCCTGCTTAAGTTTTGGGAGAGTACTATGTGGTGTTTTTGCAGAGGAAGGAGGGTGTCATGGAGCCTTCCTGTATATAAATATTTATATATTTTGTTTTACTCACTAGTAGCAGTGTGCTAGTGAGCTAATGTGAACTGGAGTGTGGTGATGTTGGTTGTAGTAGAGTAGACTGTAGGTTGTATATACTTTATGAGTAATTCATATTTTTGTATAAGTGAGTTTTTGAATGCTTCCTTATAATATATTGACTATTTAAATTTATGCCCGGTGGCCTGATGGCTAAAGCTCTTGCTTCACACACGGAGGGCTTGGGTTCGATTCCCGGCGGGTGGAAGCATTTCGACGCATTTCCTTACACCTCTTGTCCTGTTCACTTAGCAGCAAATAGGTCGCATCCTGGGGGACAAGATCGAGGACTCCAATGGAAATAAGTTAGACAGTCCTCGATGACGCACTAACTTTCTTGGGTTATCCTGGGTGGCTAACCCTCCGGGGTTAAAATCCGAAGAAAATCTTAAGGTATATGCTGACTCTTGAGTGGTTGCTTTTTCAATGTAATTTAAATGCCCCTAGACAGCAGGTTCAGTAGCTTTTAAGAACCAGGACTATTTAATTAAGTTACACAGAGCCAAATTTGTAACAGTTTCCCATTCTACTTTGAACTGTGTAAAAGAAACAAGATGGTTAAGATTATGAAAGAATGTGTCAAAACTGCCCCAGCTGTCGTTCCACAAGCTAAAAACATCATCAACGTATCTGTACCAGATCATGTCTGGTGGTTTGATGCTGGGAAGTATGTTTGTTTCATTGTATTCCATGAATAGGTTAGCGAGTATGGAAGACAGTGAACTTCCCATGCTGTAACCAAATTTACGTCTGAATAATTCATTACTGAAAGGGAAAACATTTGTAGTGACACACAATTTTGAGGACTAAGATTTTATGGATGGAAATTGGCAATTTCTATTCATATGGATACAATTGAGAGGCGAGGAAATTCACGACAACATTGACTGGTTCTTTGAACAAAGAGTCAACACCCATTCTTTTAATTTGCAGATTGGTGTTTCTAGCGTTCTCAGTGAAATTTTCTAAATGTATGAAATGTAACTGGGAAAACTTGCCTAGAAAGGAGACAGAAGACTGGTTAGCCACTCAGCTAATTTATAAAAAAATAACCGTCTACCGGACATGATTGGTCTCAAGTAAAATGTCATTGTTCTTTCTGTTCTTTTCAATGGCTCGTACTTCTTTGTTAAAATTAACACTTACGGTAGGAAGGAGATTTTTGGTTAAATTTTGTATGTGTTATTTTCATTTAATAGATCATAGGCTGTGGTAAAGTAATCATTTTTGTTAAAAATCTTTATCATGCCCCTTTTCTCTGAATTAATAACGATGATAGTTTTGTTTAGTAGGAGTTCTTGTAGAGAAAGATTGTAGCGCTGAAGTAAACCATTGTGTACATATTTGTAATTCATCACTCGTCTCTCAACCTGCAGGCTGAGAGGACACATTCTGAGCCTGCTCCTGCATACACCTGGTGGCGAACCGTGTACTACAATATGCAAGATGGCGGACCGTAAGGAATGGAGAGTAAACACGGTCTGTGTTGAGTTCATACGTGGCTCCCTCAGTAGTGCTACAATGCATGTATTATTGCCGTGCATTATTCGCGACGTCTACAGCATCCCCAACGAGGAATTATATGGTGTAGCTCTCAGTGGGATGTCGAGGGTATTTGTGAAATTCACGACTGCCGGGTTTTAGTCCAAGATTGTGCAAGCATTTCAAGAAAGAAGAATGGTGGTGAATTCAGCTGTAGAGGTTTGTCTACATGACGTCTCCACATATGTCACCTGGATCAAGGTGAGGAACGTGCCGTTCGAGGCTGAGGAGTATGATCTTAGGAAAGTTTTTGCCAGATACGGAACGGTGCATGCAGCAGCCAAGGGAGTGTGGAGAGAGGGCCCATACAAGGGGCTCCCGGAGGGCTCCTTCACCATCAAGAAGACGTTAAAACAGCCAATTCCATCTTATGTACATCTGGAGACATACAGAACCCAGGTGTTTGTTCATTACGCATGTCAACGGAAGGCATGAAGGTTATGCAGCGCGTATGACCATGTGGCTGCTCATTGCTCCCATCGACTAGTTGTCCGCACCCGGGACCCTACACCTGTGGTCCTACAAGCTGAGGCCTTCGAGCTTGAGTCTGCTTCCTCGGCTGGACAAGGTTCTTAACTTTGGAGTGAAGAGATGCAATGAGAGGAGATGCAGTCTGCGATGTATGCCACCCTTTTGGTGGATGCCACGACCATGCCCACGCTTTCTGTGGGGCCTGGGGAGCCTGAGGATTTGACACAGGAGAAGCTGCTGGAGGACGTGCTGCACGACCTCCTGGATGGGACAGAGCATGGTCCTGATGTTTCACCAGTGTCGGGAGCTGGCGACAGAGTCGCCAAATGTGGGGGAACATGACGAAACCACGATGGCACGGATACATGGGGTGGTGGTGGATGTCCACCAGGAGGCTTTGTCTGGTGAGGAACTGTATGTGGATGGTGGCTCCCACAAACGATCGGCGGGAGCGTCGGATATGGACGACGTCTTGACACCAGGACAGCGTTTGGGGAAGAAATCGTGGAAGGGGTAGTTGCATGTGCCCAGCATACGGGTAGGGCACAGAGGGGTGGGGAGTCTTGAGAAGTTGAATGCCAAAGAAGTTCAGTGTAATGTATGAGTGGGAACGGGAAAGACCCACATGCATAGAGGAAAACCACCTTTTTTTGTAAGTTCAAGTGCGTCACCATTAATGCCAATGGCCTAAAGGCGGAGGTTAAGAGTGCAAGGATGGAGTGGTTTTTTGAGGCTTTATGCTGTGGATGTGTGTTTCATACTAAAACACAATTACAGGTTTGGTAGAAAGTTATGATTAAAAGGCTACCGAATGTAAGAAATTCTTTAAAATCTAAGGGTGGGATGGCTATAGCAGTGAAGGAGTCTAGCCCTTGGTATGTCTTGGGATGGGATAAGGGGGGAGGTGGGAAGGGTGGATGGGTACTGGGGAGGGGTTAGAGTTTGTTTTATTGGATTCTATATGCTCACAGAAAGCAACACAAAAGTTACAGTGGATTTCGTGAGGAATGATTTAACATATCACACTCGGGGCTTGCCCTTAATAACGATCATGGGTGGGGATTGGAATTGCGTTTATGCGACATGGTGACGTTGAGCCAAGGGGGGCTGGGTGCGTTCTGCCTGTTTTACAAAATTTGCTGGGGGGATGTAGGGGTCAACGACGTGGTAGGGCAGGGAGGATTGGGGGTGGAGCATATATTTATACGAAGAGTCTACACTGCTCGTCTGGATAGACTGTATGTAATGCAAGGAGTTCGAGTAGGGCGAGTTCAGACCATTGATGTGGGGTTCTCGGACCATCGTGCAGTGCTAGCTGACTTGGACTGGGATGGGATGTTCCGGCTTTATCCAGGTTATTGGAAACTGAACGTGCAGCTCTTTCAGGGGAAGGGGGAGGGGTCCACTTTTCAGGATTGGTGGATGAATCTCTGGGAAGCTCAGAGGGCAGGTGAATGTTCGTTAGAATGGTGGGAAACGAGTGCCAAGCCCGGGATACCGAGTTATTATAGGCGTCGGGGAAGGGAGGAGGCGAGGTGGAGGTATGGGGTATGAGGTATGTGAGAAGCGGGAGAAGTAGGTATGACGACATTGAACATCTTCGTAGTCGACTTGCCGAAATTCACAATGAGTGTTTCAATGCAGTTAGAGTTAGAGTGGGTATGGAAGATGTGCTATGGGGTGACAAACCTTCGGGTTGTGGCTTGCGAAAATTTAGGGTCAGACAACAGGCAACATCCCTCTTGCAATTGGAAGTATGCACGGGTTTGGGTGGTTACCTGCCGTGTCAGATACTCCCCACCACAGACAGCATGAGTTTTTATGCTGATCTTTGGTATGAGGACAAGCTCCGGCGGGGAGTAGGGAGGGTTCTTGCAGGTGACCTGGTGGGGAGAGATTTCAGAAAAGTTGTAAGTGACAGGGATCGGCCGGTACTAGAAGGTAGGATTCGAGTGGAGGAAGTAGAGGAGGCGATTTTTAGTATGAGTAAAGGAAAGGCACCAGGTACAGATGGCATTTCGAATGATTTTTATAGGGCGCATTGGGGAAGTATTAAACATTGTTTGGTTGATGTATTGAATTGCATACTTACAGAGGGGAGGTTGGGTATGACACAAAGTACTGGGGTAGTTGTGTTGGTGCCCAAAAAGGGAGGGGGAGGAGTCCGAGCGCATGTAGAGCAATATCTCTTATGTCTTCGGACCATAAAATCTTTGCAAAAGTCTAAGGAAACAGGATGAGGAAGGTCATGGGGTCGGTTATTCACGAGGGATAGCTAGGCATACCAGGAAGGAGCATGAGGGAAGGACATGTACGTATTAGGGAGTTTTTGGAGGAATGTCAAGAGGGGGTGTCCTCGGGCTTGACTGGCAAAATCCTTACGACTGTGTTGATAGGGATTTTTTGAGGCTTATTTTACTGAAGCAGGATTTTTGAAAGAGAGTTGTAAGATGGGTTGATACTTTGTATGCCTCGGCAATGGTACGAGTACGGGTAAACGGTAAGTTGGTGTAGCCGGTCCGTATGGAAAGGGGTTTGAGGCAAGGGTGTCCCCTCTCCCAGCTGCTTTTTGTTTGTATGCTAAACCCCTTTTATGAACTGGTGGATGGCGATATGGGGCGTGGGGCGCTGGGCAGTGACCGTGCAGTGCTTTTGGTCAGGTATGTAGATGATACCACGATTTTGTTAAAAGGGGAGGAGGACTTGCAGACCATGGGATGGGTGGTTGAGTTTTTGGGGGGCAGAGACTAGGCACGTGTGTCAACAGGGCGAAATCAAAATTATTGGAGGTGGGTACGTGGGTGGGGGGGGTTGGGTGAAAGGTATGGGTGGTCAGTCGTGGAACAACTTAAAATATGTGGTATTGTCTACATGGTGGATGAGAGGGAGAGACAAAGGGTAAATTCTGAATTGGTTGTAAACAAGGCTTTAGGACGTCTTCGGGGGTTAAGAGCTGGGGATGTCTCATTGCAACAGAGGGTAGTAGTGGTTAATACACTTCTTTATAGTAAGGTAAGAGATGTGGATATTCAGGAACTGCAAAGGAGGGTTTTACGTTATGTTTGGGGTTTCGGGAGAGCATGATTAAGTCGGGAGGTTGTCATGACTCATGTTCGTCTTGGAGGTTTAGGTCTCTTGGCTTTGGGGCCACGGGCGAAGGCACTCTATGTAAAGCAGAGGTTCATCAGGGCAGGAGGTGAGAAGGGCATCCGGGTGGGTCAGGTCATGGTCGAAATGCACAAATGGTGGGGTGGCAGGGAATTAATCGAGTGTGAGGACATGTTGCGTTTGTTGTTAAAGTTGAGAAATGCGCAACAGATCCGGGTGGGGGAAATGGTCAGCATATGTTGCCGTAAGGAAATTGTGCAGGGGTTTTCTGTTTTTCCACTGTATAATTGGAGGGAAATATGAGACGGGTTTTGTAAACTTAAGTTAGCACCAGTGGTTCGTGAATTGGTGTACAGATTTCTCATGGGGATTTTAGCTTCAAAATCGGTCTTAAGTAGGATGGATTTGGTAAGGGAGGCGGATTTCTTACGTTGTGGTCTAGAAGAAACAGCTTTTCATGCAGTGTACTTTTGTGATACCTTGGACAAAGTTCGTTCGTGGTTGGGGTGGGTTTTCAATTTTCTTAGTGGGGAAAGTATCTCAACTTTATGGGCCTTAACATTGGAAGTTAGTGGAGTGTCAAGGGAGGTACGGACCAATAAAGTACGTGGTGGCTGATTTCCTCTATATCTCATGGAGTATGAGGAAAACCGGGGGATCATTTAGGGTCAGGGCGATAGCGGCGGGCATCTACAGAACGTCTTGTAGAAATAAACTCATATATGGTAGAAGGTGGGATAACAGTTTTCCTGCAAACTATAGGAATCTTACAGTTCAAAGGTTGCTGCAACTGGGAGTGGGGTAAGGCAACGAGGGGCTGGACTGTTCCCGTGGTAGCACCAAACGGTATGTTCGGGACTTCAGGGTGGAGGGCGTGATTTAGTAAGTTTCGTGTATGTATTATGGATGGTTCCGTGCGTCTGAGTGTGTATGGATGTGGTGTGTGTGGAACTGAAATCTTGGACTGATTATAAATTGATCATGCATCTCGATAACACAGATAAAACGCAATAATTCGGGATATGTTTCGGCTTCTTTAAAGAATGAACCGGTTCCCGACTATAGCCGGCGTATGGTGAAGTATGTTGGGTCTTTATCGGGATTCCCATTGGGTATTTGTTTTAGTCAAATGTAAGTGGATGCCATGCTGATATCTCCGCTTACAGTACAACGTTATACCGGTCTTTTAGGGGAATGTTAATAAGCATACCTTTTTAGTGAGTGGGTGAAAATTTTGTCTTATGTTTTTCCTTTTGTACAACGGCTACCCCATGAGGTTTGTCGTTCGCCTCTCTGATGAAAGGCACCAAGTTTCATTTGCCTAAGATTGTAATGGTTTACATAGCTATCTCCTGGATTTTGCCTATTATGTCGGGTCTTCTTGTTTTGTATATGAGTAGCGGTCACCGCTGTAGTGGGGGGGGCGTATAATGTCCTATATTGTTATCTTCGGCATTCAAGTTCCGTGGGCAGCACAGCTTTTGTTGCTTTGTCAACCTGTGATATCACATGTAATTTTATCACTTATGCACCTCTACCAATATCACTGTATACAGGCAAAGCTATATTTTTTGTGGGTATATAATTGTTTTAGAAACTAGGTAGGGGGTCGGTCGAGGTCTTAGGTGTTTTGTGATCATACATTCTAGCTCTGTAAAAGTCTTATGTTAATTATTGGCATATTTTGGTTCCAATTTATAATCTCTTTTATTATCTTGTAATTTTGTCTTTGTACATAAAATGTTAATGTACAATACAAATGCATTAGTTTATATTTGAATGTCTTTGTATATAAAGTTTCAAACACAATATCAATAAGAGTGCCATTTATATAGCTATTTTGTGTTTAAGATATGGCTGTATTTCATGGATATGATAAAGCCACTGTATGTTCAGGTGTGCGTTGTTCTATGTTTAGTTATATGTATAGCATATATGTATAAGGTGTACTATGTTTTTTTAAATAAAATAAAAAAAAATATTTATAATTCACTTGACAGTATCAGTCACCAAGGGTTACGCCAATGATTATTGAACCAAGAGTAATCGAAATATTGGAACAGATGTGAAACCTAAAGATACCTATAAACTGCAGAGATGTTAAGGTGAACTTCCAAATGCTGTGAATTGTAGTAAATTCGAAAGCGGATGTAATGCAGTTAAATTCGATTCTAAAATAAGTATCATTTTGAAATCGGTATTATAATGTTTAAGATTAAGAAGCAATGTCAGGAACGGAGATATGACCCCTGTAAATTCAAACTTGTGAATTCAAATCACTGAGTGTACACCGAGTTCGCACAGTCACGTATTTAGTTAACCCCATAATTACTTCATCAAGAAACCACTACACTATGTATCCACTCCTATCTCACTCAATACTTTCTTGAACTCTCCTTCGCCTACTCAGACAAAACTGTACATAGGATAATGATGTATTAGGATTCACGCCTCAATACCACTATTCTTCCAACACGCCCAAAATTAAAAACATTCCTGCAACGCATCTACTCACTCCACCAAAGAGTTTGGTTACAAAAGGGAGTGGAGATAGAAGGAGAGGGAGGGAGGGTAGAAGACATGACATATAGGTGTAAATTATTGAAGGAAGTTATATTGCAAGAATATTTCTTAGCTAACATTTCTCTTTGATATAATCTGGGACAGGTGCGCCGATCTTACTGAACAGAAGGGGATGAAGAGGAGGTAAGGAAGCGTGCCTCATTCGATTGCGTAAATGAAGTGCATCTATTATAGAAGCATTACATATTAAAATAAAATTATTTTACATGTTTCTGTGAATAATACCCAGTTCACAAATATTCAACTTACGTAATCTGAGTCGCGGTAGCAACCGGCTGGTAGTTTGCTTGGATCATCTGGCTGTTATTGTAGAGGAGTTTGAAGGTGCAAGGTGACTGGGCGCCACTAGACATCACCACCAGCTGCACAATGGCCGCCATAATCAGTACCAGTTTAAGTCTCATTGTTGCTGACTGCCTTTCTCTGTGGACATTAATCAAGCTTTTATATAATGAATTTGTATTTAGTTCAGTTAATGTGCTCTTGATCTTTAACAACGAACCTTACTCTGAAGATCTTGTGCTCATTCTAACTCTCCTTACTTAAAGTCAGCTTATCAAAATTATGTTATAATGTAGCAACTCATACAATAAAGTGTTATGAATCTAATAAGCCTTACTTTGAGAAGAATGACAGGATGACATGCTATGAATTATATGCTATAACTGGGACATCAGTTCAATCTTTGTTGTCCAAAAACATTAGTTATATAAATAGTTTACTGTACAGTCGAATAACAATTTATAAGCAGCACTGCATCCGGTTGACAGAGAAACTTTCAGCTTGGATATGATCACTGCTGAATGAGTTTTGTAATAGTTCCACTATAACACTTTACAAGAATAATGTCATTAACATCTCGATAAAAGAACGTAGCAAGACAAAATTATACTTACATATATGCATACAAACACAATCATACACCCATTCATGCATACATGTATACATAGAAATATGCATAGACATACAATACATAGATACATACTATGGATGTGCCAAAGTACCTGTATCGGGGGGTATCGGTCAGTTTTTACGATATCGGTACATATATCGTTAAAAAATAGCCGATATCAGCAATTACTTTTAAAATATTATTATTACATAATTTCCAGTTACATTAAGCATAAAAGTAAATTATCCAACATTCATATTACAATTAATTTAAAGCTTTTAAAAATGAAAACTAAAAGAACCGATTTTTTTTGTAACTATAATTCAAAATATAAAATTATAAGCCATACCCTGAGCCACTTATCTCCATTATTTAACTGAATTAACTTATATATTCCTATTATACGTTTCAAAGTTTTTTAAACTTTGATGAAAAACACTAATATATAAAAGAAATACATTATAATTAATATTGTTTTTATTAACACGGCCGATTCCCACCAAGGTAGAGTGGCCTGAAAAAGAAAAACTTTCATCATCATTCACTGCATCAATGTCTTGCCAGAGGGGTATTTTACACTACAGTTATAAAATTGCAACATTAACACCCCTTCTTCAGAGCGCAGACACTGTACTTCCTATCTCCAGGACTCAAGTCTGGCCTACCTGTTGCCCAGAATCTCTTCATAAATGCCAAGTATTAAAAACCATTTGTCTTCCTTCACTCCTATCAATAACTAACAAAAAATGCACAATACCGTGGCTGGAACAATACACAAATAACCCGCACATAGAAGAGAGGAGCCTACGACGACGTTTCGGTCCGACTTGGACCATTTACAAAGTCACACTAACGAAAAGGAGAGCAGGATGGGTATATATAAGTAGGAGGTGGTAGTAGTAGTAGTAGTAGTAGTAGTAGTAGTAGTAGTAGTAGTAGTAGTAGTAATAGTAGTAGTAGTAGCAGTGGCAGCAGTGGATGGAAGGAAGTAGAAGTGGGGAGGTAGTAAGAGTAGGAGGGGCCAGTGAGATACAAAGAAAGAGGAGCACTGCAAGGGAGCTAGGTGCCCACAGAGGGTAAGAGCAAGAACACCGAGGGGGGGGAACAAATAAATAAAGAAAACAAATACACAGGGCAGAAGAAAGATAACAAAGGAGAAAAGGGAAAGAGGAAAGGGGGAGAGGGAGAAGAAGAAAAAAAGGAGGAATCAGGTTAGGTCACGAGTGTTGTGAAGTTTGGAGCATTTTACAATGTATTGGGAGAGGAAGGCATCTACAGAGACGACGCCAGGACTAAGATTCATACAAGGAAAGTTGTGTATTAGGGAGGATTCAACTAGACTGCGACTGTTAAAGTTGGAAGTAGGGAAGACAGGTTTAGCAGAAGACCAGTCAATAGGATAGCTGTGATCTCTGACGTGACAGAAAAGAGCATTATTAGTGCCTAGCACTTTTTTTGTAAATGGTCCAAGTCGGACTGAAATTTCGTCGTAAGCTCCTCTCTTCTATGTGTGGGTTATTTGTGTATTATCAAATACGCTAAATCATATGTAGCATCTTGCCTAGAAGGGGAGTAGGAAATGAATGGTTGTCTAGGGCAATTGGTGTAAATTGCTGGCTAGACAGATACTGCAAGGAACTTGCAATCCCATTCATTGACAACTGGAACAACTTTTATGGCAAACATGATATGTATGCAAGGGATGGGGTACATCTCTCTGGGGCTGGGGTGGTAGCACTTGCAGACTCGATTGAGAAGGCCATTGGTGAAATGCCTATGATTTTAAACTGATGGAAGATAGAGGTATGGGTGTGTGTGGGAAACAAGCAGGTTGCAACACTTGGGTTGGAAACAGTAAATGTATAAAAGGCATTCAGCATGAAGTTATAAATAAAGACAATAGATCAGGTCAGCAAACAAAGGGGGACAGCAAAGGGCAGCAAGGGACTAGCTCCCTTAAGGTTTACTATACTAATAGCAGGAGTGTAAGAAATAAGATAGATGAGCTAAGATTAATTGCAAGTGCAGGAAACATAGATATTATTGCTATAACAGAGACCTGGCTCAATCTGAAAGATAGAGAGATGCCCTCTGAATGTCACATACAAGGCTATAAATTATTCCACACTGACAGGGTCAACAGGAAAGGTGGTGGAGTAGCGATGTATGTCAGAGACAATTTAAATTGTTGTGTTAGACAAGATATTAAATTAGAAGCGTCAGCCACTGAATCTGTTTGGTTACAGCTTCTCGAGGGCCGAGAAAAACTAATTTTGGGTGTGATTTACAGGGCCCCAAATCTTGATAGGGAGTGCAGTAAACTTCTATGGGACGAAATTCGTAAGGCATCTACATACGAAAATGTTGTGCTAATGGGAGATTTCAACTATAGACAGATTGACTGGAGCAATTTGACAGGAAATTTAGAGTCAGGTGACTTTCTTGATACGATCCAGGATTGTTTTTTAAAACAGTTTGTGACAGAGCCAACTAGGGGAAATAACCTCCTTGACTTGGTTCTTGCCAGTAGGGAAACACTAATTAATAATCTTGAGGTTAATGATGAGCTTGGGGAAAGTGATCACAAATCACTCAGTTTTAATATATCATGGAATTCCCCTAATAATGGCAATCAAGTCTCCGTCCCTGACTTTCGCTTGGCTGATTTCATAGGACTGAAAAATTACTTAGGTGGGCTGAACTGGAATGACCTGACTAAGGGTCAGGTAGGTGGTGATGGTTGCCGATATGATGCTTTCCAGGGCATAGTTCTAGCTGCTCAGTCAAATAATGTTCCAAATAGGGAAATCAGATCAAACAAAAATGATCCTAAATGGATGAACAATAGATTAAAATATCTGATTGGTCAAAAGAGAGGCATATATAGGCAAATCAAAAGAGGAGAGGGGCAATTGAGAAATCGATATATTCAGTTAAAGAGAGAAATAAAAAAGGGAATTAGAAAAGCAAAAAGAGATTATGAGGTTAAAGTTGCAAGAGAATCGAAGACTAACCCAAAAGGATTCTTTCAGGTATACAGAAGTAAGATCAGGGACAAGATAGGCCCACTCAAAAGTTCCTCGTGTCAGCTCACTGACAGTGATAAGGAAATGTGTAGAATTTTTAACACATACTTCCTCTCAGCTTTTACACAGGAGGATACCAGCGATATTCCAGTAATGATAAATTATGTAGAACAGGACGATAATAAACTGTGCACTATTAGGGTCACAAGTGACATGGTCCTTAGGCAAATAGATAAATTAAAACCTAACAAATCCCCAGGCCCTGATGAACTGTATGCAAGGGTTCTAAAGGAATGTAAAGAGGAGCTTAGCACACCTTTGGCTAATCTTTTCAACATATCACTACAAACTGGCATGGTGCCAGATAAGTGGAAAATGGCAAATGTGATACCTATTTTCAAAACAGGTGACAGGTCCTTAGCTTCGAACTATAGACCAATAAGCCTAACCTCCATAGTGGGAAAATTTATGGAATCAATAATTGCCGAGGCAGTTCGTAGCCACCTTGAAAAGCATAAATTAATCAACGAATCTCAGCATGGTTTTACAAAGGGGCGTTCCTGCCTTACGAATTTATTAACTTTTTTCACTAAGGTATTTGAGGAGGTAGATCATGGTAATGAATATGATATTGTGTATATGGACTTCAGTAAGGCTTTTGACAGGGTCCCACATCAGAGACTATTGAGGAAAATTAAAGCACATGGAATAGGAGGAGAAATTTTTTCCTGGATAGAGGCATGGTTGAAAAATAGGCAGCAGAGAGTCTGCATAAATGGGGAGAAATCAGAGTGGGGAAGTGTCACGAGCGGTGTTCCACAGGGGTCAGTGTTGGGCCCCCTGCTGTTCACAATCTACATAAACGACATAGATGAGGGCATAAAGAGCGACATCGGCAAGTTTGCCGATGACACCAAAATAGGCCGTCGAATTCATTCTGACGAGGACATTCGAGCACTCCAGGAAGATTTGAATAGACTGATGCAGTGGTCGGAGAAGTGGCAGATGCAGTTTAATATAGACAAATGCAAAGTTCTAAATGTTGGACAGGACAATAACCATGCCACATATAAACTAAATAATGTAGATCTTAATATTACGGATTGCGAAAAAGATTTAGGAGTTCTGGTTAGCAGTAATCTGAAACCAAGACAACAGTGCATAAGTGTTCGCAATAAAGCTAATAGAATCCTTGGCTTCATAGCAAGAAGCATAAATAATAGGAGTCCTCAGGTTGTTCTTCAACTCTATACATCCTTGGTTAGGCCTCATTTAGATTATGCTGCACAGTTTTGGTCACCTTATTACAGAATGGATATAAATTCTCTGGAAAATGTACAAAGGAGGATGACAAAGTTGATCCCATGTATCAGAAACCTTCCCTATGAGGATAGACTAAGGGCCCTGAATCTGCACTCTCTAGAAAGACGTAGAATTAGGGGGGATATGATTGAGGTGTATAAATGGAAGACAGGAATAAATAAAGGGGATGTAAATAGTGTGCTGAAAATATCTAGCCTAGACAGGACTCGCAGCAATGGTTTTAAGTTGGAAAAATTCAGATTCAGGAAGGATATAGGAAAGTACTGGTTTGGTAATAGAGTTGTGGATGAGTGGAACAAACTCCCAAGTACCGTTATAGAGGCCAGAACGTTGTGTAGCTTTAAAAATAGGTTGGATAAATACATGAGTAGATGTGGGTGGGTGTGAGTTAGACCTGATAGCTTGTGCTACCAGGTCGGTTGCCGTGTTCCTTCCTTAAGTCAATGTGACCTGACCTGACTAGGTTGGGTGCATTGGCTTAAGCCGGTAGGAGACTTGGACCTGCCTCGCATGGGCCAGTAGGCCTTCTGCAGTGTTCCTTCGTTCTTATGTTCTTATGTTCTTATGCACACAAAGCCTCCTTTACCCCCTCCCTCCAACCTTTCCTAGGCCGACACCTACCCCGCCTTCCCTCCACTACAGATTTATACACTCTCGAAGTCATTCTGTTTTGTTCCATTCTCTCTACATGTCCGAACCACCTTAACAACCCCTCCTCAGCCCTTTGGATAATAGTTTTGGTAATCCCGCACCTCCTCCTAATTTCCAAACTACGAATTCTCTGCATTATATTCACAGCACACATTGCCCTAAGACATGGCATCTCCACTACCTCCAACCTTCTCGTTGCAACATTCATCACCCATGCATCACACCGATGTAAGAGCATTGGTATAACTATACTCTTATACATTCCCCTCACCCTTTTACCCTCATCAATTCTATGATTCACCTCATCCTTCATAAACCCATCTGCTGACACGTCCACTCCTAAATATCTGAATGCATTCACCTCCTCCTTACTCTCTCCCTCCAATCTGATATCCAGTCTTTCGTCACCTAATATTTTTGTTATCCTCATCACTTTATTCTTTCCTATATTCACTTTTAATTTTCTTCTTTTGCATACCCTAACAAATTCATCCACCAACCTCTGCAACTTCTCTTCAGAATCTCCCAAAAGCACAGTGTCATCAACAAAGAGCAACTGTGACAACTCCCACTTTGTGGTGTTTGCTTCTTTATCTTTTAACTCCACACCTCTTGCCAAGACCCTTGCGTTAACTTCTCTTACAATCCCATCTATAAATATATTGAACAACCACGGTGACATCACACATCCTCGTCTAAGGCCTACTTTTACTGGAAAATAATCTCCCTCTCTCCTACATACTCTAGCCTGAGCCTCACTATCCTCGTAAAAACTCTTCACTGCTTTCAGTAACCTACCTCCTATACCACACACCAGTAACATCTGCCACATTGCCCTCCTATCTGAAAATAATAATAAGCAATATACATATATACATTACTCTAAAACTTGTAGTTAACTAGAGTAGATATATTATGGTGGGTGCGTGATCAATGGAAAGAATGTCAGTATTATATATTCCCAGTACCTTGTGCTTCAATGTACCTGGCTGAAATAGTTCAGGTTGCTCCTTAAGTTGTTAATGCGATTAAACGTTATTGATGAATATTGGATTATCCTGATATCTTTAATATAAAAAACATTTAATAAGGACATATACGTTTCAAATTTTATTCAAAATTTTCAGAGACCAATATAATAAAACACACATGAACGTTATGCTTGATTCTATTCTATTCTAGGTAATTTGCCGATATGGATCCTGGCTCAAGTCTCTTCTAATTTGGCGACCCGGCAGTGGTTCCACGGGTAGGGAAGTGTCGTTTATCTTTTTTTTTCCTCTCTCACTTTTGTGGTATTCCTTCGGTGGGAAGAGGGGTTCCTCTCCGGTTCTATGGACAAATGATGTCTCAAAAGTTAGTTTGCTCTAATGGTGGTTGGTGTGAGGTGCGACGGAGGTCCTCAGCAGGCCTTCACAGCGACTTCAGCGGAAGGGGTGGGGGTGACGTGCAATGACTGGGGGTAAGGTCTCCAAGTCTCTGACGGCTAGGTACATTAGGTGTGCCGCCTCATCCTCCCGGGCCTGTTCCACTGGGCTCATTCGGAAGTGTCTTCGACGAAGGGGCATCGTACCTCGGCAGTCTAACAGGTAGTGTACCAGGGGTTTTTTAACCATCCGGTCACAGTGGACACAGAGCTCGTCTCTTGCCCTGTTAACGATCCGTTCAGTGGTGGGATACTCTAAGCATAGGCGGTGGATATTCACCCTCAGTTCCCTGGTCGGTGTCCGTATACTTGGAAAGGGTGCCCTGTGAGTCGCCCTGTCATACCAGCGGTGGCTTCGTGAATCTCCAGGGTCAGGGAGTGGGCGCCTGACCGAACTGGCAGCCCACAGCATAATCTGGTTGTGGCTGATGGAGATTGCAGTTATGCTTGAAGCAGCTGATAAGTTGTATTGTCGCTAAGTATAGACGGCTTGAAGCCAGTCAGATGTGGAAGAAAAGCAGGATATAATTTTTTTTTTCAAATCCTTCCAGAAAAGTGGATTGGGACCTACTCAGCCAAAAATCAATCAAAAGTTTTTTTTTTTTTTTTTTTTTTTTGAGACTGACCAGATTTTAAGAAAGAATCTATTATTTTTGCCTAATGTACATAACATGCAAATGTTTCTGAATGACCTTGAGGATACACAGACGTTATAGACATATAAAACAACAATATGCCAACTTTACCTTGGATAAGTAAATATAATCGACACTGACTTATTTCTGATCAGAAATTTTATTCTCCAGTTATTTCACAGAAACCAATTTATTTTACAAAATTGGCTAATGATAACTTATACAACCTTCAGGGAAACACATCAGCGCTAAAAGTTTAAAGCTGATCACAAAATGCATTCTCTAGTTATTTGTGCCTATGTTGTCTTAGTCCATAAAACGATGCATCAGCCATTGAAGATTATGTGGTTCAAAGTTTTATTTTAATCAGAAAAATCGCTAAGCCCGTTGGGGTCATATAGCGCCTGTGGAATCAGGGGTATTCAAATCGATTCAGTGGATCAGGAGATTCCTTGGACCAAGACCCTCACTAGCATCAAGGGAAAATTATGTATAAAAGGTAAAATTATACAACACTATTTAAAAGACGCAAAGTGGCATATCACAGGAGCCTTTTTTCACAAAGAAACAAAAGTCTAGTAATAACCTATGTATTAGTATGCTAAAACATCCTCCTGCAAATAGTCCCATGGATATTGTCCAAGTCATATTAAACAAGCGTTTAAAATTTGTAGTTGATTGAATAAGGTGTTTATGAGTAATAAAGGAAAATTTATGATAAAGAAAATCAAAATGTTGCTGAGCACGTTCAGAAAATTAAAATGAAGTGGAATGAACACGCATAATTTTTTTTTTCAGTGTGCCTTTTGCATTTACAGTCTATTTAAAATTCTCTTCATTCATGTAAGAAAAATATTTTGTTGTGATATTAAAAAAGTAAATTTGACAAAATTTGCCAAAAATAAGAAAATTCGGAAATTTGCAAACACACAGCAAAATCAATAAAAATACTATCTATAAAAATACACCAGCATTTAGGGTTTGTAGTTGATCAGAAGACGCATTCACTACTTACTACATTGGCAATATTTTTTTAATAAAACTGGCAAATTGAAATTTACACAGCTGAAAGTGAATGGCAATCCTATCAATGATGAACGTTTGAAGCTGATCAAAAAGTCAAACTCGAGTAATTGATCAGGTTTCATAGAAAAAAGTGATCTTACACTTTTTATACTCTAGCAAAATGCATATTTCATCCCACATTTCCCAGAAATTTAAACTACATCAATTCACAAACACAAAAATTTACACTACATCAAATCAAGATAACCAATAAATTGTCACTAATTCAATTTCCGTTTCACTTTCTTTCGTACTATCCTAGCATAAGAGATCATAACTGACTTTAAAAAATTTCTTACACTTCAACATATTATAGATTATAGAGGTATGGGTGTTTGTGGGAGACAATCAGGCTGCAGCATTAGGGTTAAAAACAGCAGTTATTACCGGGATACCTCAGGGATATGTTTAAAAGACAATATTCAAAATAAAGTTGCTAGTAATGGCGAATCAATTGATCAACAAACAAAGAGAGATAGTAGAGGGCAACGAGTGACTAGCTCCCTTAAAGTTTACTATACAAATAGTAGGCGTCTAAGAAATAAGATAGATGAGCTAAGTTTATTTGCAAGTGTAGGTAATATAGATATTATTGGTATAACAGAGACCTGGTTCAACCAGAAAGATAGAGAAATGCCTTCTAAATGCAACATACAGGGTTATAAACTATTCCACACTGACAGGGTCAACAGGAAGGGTGGTGGGGTGGCGATGTATGTCAGAGAAAATTTAAATTGTTGTCTTAGACATGATATAAGATTAGAGTCATCGAACACAGAATCTGTTTGGCTACAGTTTCTCGAGGGACATGACAAATTAATTTTGGGTGTGATTTATAGGCCCCCAAACCTTGCTAGGGAGGGCAGTAAGCTGTTATGGGACGAAATTCATAAGGCATCTATATATGAAAATATTGTTATAATGGGAGATTTTAACTTTAGACAAATTGACTTGAACAATATGACAGGAAATTTTGAGTCTAGTGACTTTCTTGATACGGTTCAGGATTGCTTTTTAGAACAGGTTGTGACAGAACCAACTAGAGAAAACAATCTGCTTGACATCGTTCTTGCCAACAAAGATTCACTAATTAATAATCTTGAGGTTAATGATGAGCCTGGAGAAAGTGATCACAAATCACTTAGTTTTAATATATGATGGAATTACCCAGATAACTGCAATCATATCTCTGTCCCAGATTTTCTCTTGGCCGACTTCATGGGACTGAAAAATTACCTGTGTGGGCTAAATTTGGATGTCCTGACTATGGATCAGGTAGGTGATCTTGGTTGCCAATATGACGTCTTTCAGAGCATAGTTCTAGCTGCCCAGACAACTTTTGTTCCAAGTAGGGAAATTAGATCTAACAAAAATGATCCCAAATGGATGAACAATAGATTAAAACATCTCATTGGTCAAAAGAGAGGCATATATAGGCGTATCAAAAGAGGGGATGGGCAGTTAAGAAATCAATATATTCAATTAAAGAGAGAAATAAAGAAAGGAATAAGAAATGCAAAAAGGGATTATGAGGCTAAGGTCGCAAGGGATTCAAAGATTAACCCTAAAGGATTCTTTCAGGTATACAGAAGTAAGATTAGGGACAAGAATGGCCCACTTAAGAGTAACTCTGGTCAGATCACTGACAGTGATAAGGATATGTGTGAAAGTAGGTATTTACCTACTTCCTCTCAGTTTTCACCCAGGAAAATACTAGCGATATTCCTGAAATAATAGATTATGCAGAACAGGATGATAATAAACTATGTACGATTGCGGTAACTAGTGACATGGTTCTCAGACAAATAGAGAAACTAAAACCCAACAAATCCCCAGGCCCTGATGAACTGTTTACAAGGGTGTTAAAGGAATGTAAAGAGGAACTTAGCATACCTTTGGCTAATCTTTTTAACATATCACTACAAACTGGCATAGTTCCTGATAAATGGAAAATGGCA
Organism: Cherax quadricarinatus; assembly: GCF_038502225.1. Lineage (NCBI taxonomy): Eukaryota > Metazoa > Arthropoda > Malacostraca > Decapoda > Parastacidae > Cherax > Cherax quadricarinatus. Next base: position 54,926 of record NW_027196414.1, read on the forward strand.
AATGTAATACCTATTTACAAGGCAGGTGACAGGTCCTTGGTTTCGAACTATAGACCAATAAGCCTTACCTCCATAGTGGGAAAATTTATGGAATCAATAACTGCCGAAGCAATTCGTACCCATCTTGACAGGCACAGATTGATTAATGAATCTCAACACGGTTTTACAAAGGGGCGTTCCTGTCTTACGAATTTGCTAACTTTTTTCACTAAGGTGTTTGAAGAGGTAGATCATGGTAATGAATATGATATTGTGTATATGGATATCAGTAAGGCTTTCGGTAGAGTTCCACACCAGAGGCTATTGAGGAAACTTAAGGCACACGGAATAGGAGGAGAAATTTTTTCCTGGGTAGAGGCATGGCTGACAAGTAGACAACAGAGAGTTTGCATACATGGGGAGAAATTAGAATGGGGGCACGTCACAAGCGGTGTTCCTCAGGGGTCAATGTCGGGCCCGTTGTTGTTCACAATTTACATAAACGACATAGATGAGTGAATAAATAGCGACATAAGCAAATTTGCTGATGACACCAAAATAGGCCGTCCAGTTCATTCTAATGAGGACACTAGAGCACTGAAGGATGATTTGAATAGACTGATGCAATGATCGGAGAAGTGGCAGATGCAGTTTAATATTGACAAATGCAAAGTTCTAAATGTTGGACAGGTAAATAACCATGCCACATATAAACTAAATGATGTAGATCTTAATACTACTGGTTGCGAAAAGGATTTAGGAGTTCTGGTTAGCGGTAATTTAAAACCAAGACAACAGTGCATTAGTGTTCGCAGTAAAGCTAACAGAATTCTTGGATTCATATCTAAAAGTATAAATAATAGAAGTCCTCAGGTTGTTCTTCAACTCTATATATCTTTGGTTAGGCCTCATTTAGACTATGCTGCTCAGTTCTGGTCACCGTATTACAGAATGGATATAAATGCTCTGGAAAACGTACAGAGGAGGATGACAAAGATGATCCCATGTATCAAAAATCTTCCCTATGAGGATAGACTGAGGGCCCTGAATCTGCAATCTTTCGAAATGCGTAGAATTAGGGGGGATATGATCGAGGTAAAATGAAAGGGGGTAAGGCAGCCGGGATTGATGGGATAAAGATAGAAATGTTAAAGGCAGGTGGGGATATAGTTTTGGAGTGGTTGGTGCAATTATTTAATAAATGTATGGAAGAGGGTAAGGTACCTAGGGATTGGCAGAGAGCATGCATAGTTCCTTTGTATAAAGGCAAAGGGGATAAAAGAGAGTGCAAAAATTATAGGGGGATAAGTCTGCTGAGTATACCTGGTAAAGTGTATGGTAGAGTTATTACTGAAAGAATTAAGAGTAAGACGGAGAATAGGATAGCAGATGAACAAGGAGGCTTTAGGAAAGGTAGGGGGTGTGTGGACCAGGTGTTTACAGTGAAACATATAAGTGAACAGTATTTAGATAAGGCTAAAGAGGTCTTTGTGGCATTTATGGATTTGGAAAAGGCGTATGACAGGGTGGATAGGGGGGCAATGTGGCAGATGTTGCAAGTGTAGGAGGTAGGTTACTGAAAGCAGTGAAGAGTTTTTACGAGGATAGTGAGGCTCAAGTTAGAGTATGTAGGAAAGAGGGAAATTATTTCCCAGTAAAAGTAGGCCTTAGACAAGGATGTGTGATGTCACCGTGGTTGTTTAATATATTTATAGATGGGGTTGTAAGAGAAGTAAATGCGAGGGTCTTGGCAAGAGGCGTGGAGTTAAAAGATAAAGAATCACACACAAAGTGGGAGTTGTCACAGCTGCTCTTTGCTGATGACACTGTGCTCTTGGGAGATTCTGAAGAGAAGTTGCAGAGATTGGTGGATGAATTTGGTAGGGTGTGCAAAAGAAGAAAATTAAAGGTGAATACAGGAAAGAGTAAGGTTATGAGGATAACAAAAAGATTAGGTGATGAAAGATTGAATATCAGATTGGAGGGAGAGAGTATGGAGGAGGTGAATGTATTCAGATATTTGGGAGTGGACGTGTCAGCGGATGGGTCTATGAAAGATGAGGTGAATCATAGAATTGATGAGGGGAAAAGAGTGAGTGGTGCACTTAGGAGTCTGTGGAGACAAAGAACTTTGTCCTTGGAGGCAAAGAGGGGAATGTATGAGAGTATAGTTTTACCAACGCTCTTATATGGGTGTGAAGCATGGGTGATGAATGTTGCAGCGAGGAGAAGGCTGGAGGCAGTGGAGATGTCATGTCTGAGGGCAATGTGTGGTGTGAATATAATGCAGAGAATTCGTAGTTTGGAAGTTAGGAGGAGGTGCGGGATTACCAAAACTGTTGTCCAGAGGGCTGAGGAAGGGATGTTGAGGTGGTTCGGACATGTAGAGAGAATGGAGCGAAACAGAATGACTTCAAGAGTGTATCAGTCTGTAGTGGAAGGAAGGCGGGGTAGGGGTCGGCCTAGGAAAGGTTGGAGAGAGGGGGTAAAGGAGGTTTTGTGTGCGAGGGGCTTGGACTTCCAGCAGGCATGCGTGAGCGTGTTTGATAGGAGTGAATGGAGACAAATGGTTTTTAATACTTGACGTGCTGTTGGAGTGTGAGCAAAGTAACATTTATGAAGGGGTTCAGGGAAACCGGCAGGCCGGACTTGAGTCCTGGAGATGGGAAGTACAGTGCCTGCACTCTGAAGGAGGGGTGTTAATGTTGCAGTTTAAAAACTGTAGTGTAAAGCACCCTTCTGGCAAGACAGTGATGGAGTGAATGATGGTGAAAGTTTTTCTTTTTCGGGCCACCCTGCCTTGGTGGGAATCGGCCAGTGTGATAATAATAATAAAAATGATCGAGGTGTATAAATGGAAAATAGGAATAAATAAAGTGGATGTAAATAGCGTGCTGAAAATTTCCAGCCAAGACAGGACTCGCAGCAATGGTTTCAAGTTGGAAAAATTCAGATTCAGTAATAGAGTTGTGGATGAGTGGAACAAACTCCCGAGTACAGTTATTCAGGCTAAAACGTTGTGTAGTTTTAAAAATAGGTTAGATAAATACATGAGTGGGTGTGGGTGGGTGTGAGTTGGACCTGACTAGCTTGTGCTGTTGGGTCTGGTGCAGTGCTCCATCCTTGAGTGGAGATGATCAGACTGGGTGGGTCATTGGGCTAATCCGGAGGGGTCATTGGTCTAATCCGGGGGGGACATGGACCTGCTCTGCATGGGTCAGTAGGCCTGTTGCAGTGTTCCTTCTTTCTTATGTTCTTGTGTACTAAGTTAAACAAAATTTCCTACTAAACATATACAAGTTTCCTGGTAACCACATTCTGACAAAACTCTCCTCCATCAAACTTCTACATACCCATAACGACACTCAGTCTGATCAAACCTGTCTTTGAGAAATTGCTTGATGATACCGACGAGAATTGGAAAAAGACAGGATATCTGTTATAGGAAACGTTTCGCCACGAGTGGCCTCTTCAGTCCTAATACAGAGGTGACTAAGAAACGCGTTTATATAGTTGCATAAATCAGGTGGAAAGCATTGAGGGTAGTAGAAGTAGTAGTAGTAGTGATGGTGATAGTAATAGCAGTACAAGTGTGGTGAGATGGATTGGGTTTGAAAAGTACCAAGTACTATTAGAATCCTAGTGCAAAAACCCAAGAATGACTATGGTACGAGCGCAGTGGTGTGTGGGGGAAACAGCCAGATATCTGCATATTAGGATTAGAGACCACAATAACGCTTGCATCAGTTATGACCGTAGAAACTCATGTGTTAAACACAGGGACGATGTTGGACACCTCATGAAATTCAGTGATAATTTTAATATAATGTAAGCTGTTTGTACTGTTGGGAAAATGCTTTATAAATATATAAATAATTTCAGTGTTTTGGGAAAGTATTGAACAGCGAGTTGGATAGAAATTAGATGAACAACTGGGAGTGACAAAGTGTCACTTTTCACATATATTGTGGCATAATTGTATATGATATAAAGTATCATATGCAAAGCATAGCTTTGTCATAATTGATGATCTTTTATCCGATCACTTCCCAAGACATACAACTGTCAATCGTGATCATATCTCGAGCAATTAAGGAGTTAAATGAAGGAGAAAACTCATTATTAACCCAGAACACAGAGATAACTTCATTTGCTGCTTAAATCAATGGAATAAGAATTACGATTCCAATGACACACAATATTTAATGATGATATAGTTGCCACTGTTTAGACTGTTCACAGATCAAATGAACAGAAGAAGACAACAAATACCATTGTAAATACTATAATGATCCGGAGCTATGCAATTTAACACATGCATCTAAGAGGATTGGTAAAGCATACCGTGAATGTTGAACCCCAAACATGCTCAGAAAATTCCAAGTTGCACTGACAAACGTAAGGAATACAAAGCCAGAACTTAGGCAACAGGAATGGGAACAATTTGTTATTGGGTTAAGTAGGTCTACCCCTTTGGCTTGGAAAGGCATAAACAAAAAAACAGGCAAAAGACTAGCGACGTTCCCGATCCGTTTCCGATGAATAATCAAATTACCTCATATATAACTGTCCAAAACATCCAGACATAAAACTCTCCCATCACATGTTAGAAAAATAACCTTGAGAGTACTTCTAAAGGAAGGTTGAAGTTTATTTTTTTATAAGCCAAAATACTGATGAGAATGATTGCTTTTTTACCGAGTATGAATCAGATAAATCATTAAATAAATATCGATCAACCGCTCTGGAGAGGCTGGTATAACTTATGATATCCTCAGTTACATAAAAGGCTCTTCTTACTTCTTGGACCAATAGGCTCATTGTGTCTAAGCCGCAATAGCCTGATACATTTAAACCGATCTCCTTAACTATTTGTCTTTTTAAAATCTTTTGGAAGAATAATACTTAACTGACTATGCTATAGATTCATATACCTACTTACCCATCATCTCTGTGAATTCGTGAAAGGATAATGTGTGCAGAATCGTATTTCCATCTTTTTTTTTTCACTGCATACACCTCTGCTGGTTTTACCACATTTCTTGATGTAAAAATCTACATGAACTAGCCAAAATGAATAATGGTGGTAGGCTATTCAGATGGATAAAAGGATATCTGTCAAACAAGGGATCCTCTGTCCTCTACCAAGGCCTTTTAAAGCGAGCCTAAGAAATATCTCTAGGTACACTTCAGGGAGGAGTTCTCAGTTACATGCTGAGTAATGCTCTCCTAAATGCTCTACCTACCTCACTTAAATATATAACTATAAGCTATGCTGATGACATCATGGCACATACAACAGGGCATAAGAGAATGAGTACCATTATTAACGAAGCTCAAGCAATTTGCAATCGATTAGGCCTCATCATATCTTCATTTAAATCTAAGATATTGTCAAGCAAATGACATCCTCCACCTATCTGTTTTCAGGGTGAAAACGTCAGCTGCGTGATATCTTAATATTTGGTGTAATAGACCTTCCAATAAATCTACCATACAAAAAGAATTAAGAAATACGAAGATACGCTAAATGTTCTCAAAGCTGTGGCTGGCTATAGCCCCAAACCAAATATGGTGATAATGTGAGAATGAAATACATAGCCTATATTAGATCCTTAACTGATTATGCTGCGCCTATGTTGATATTAGCTAGGTAAAGTTCTCTCCGTCCCTTGGGGTTAATTCGTAATGAAGCCCTCAGAATTATTCTTTGCTGTCTTAAATCTACCAAGATTCATAATATGAGAAGCACCTTGGCGTCTCTAGTATCAGTGATAGGGTTACTGAGATTAACACTAAGTAGATCTAATACCCACTATGATAATATGAACATAGATAGGTACTCTTATTAAGCAACTTGTAATGTGAAGAGACTGACTGATGCTATAGTAGAAGAAGATACCAGATATATACCAGAGAAGAAGTTACCAGACATATTAAAAATTTTTTCTAAATTTTCCCGTAACAGATAAGCGAACTATAGATATAAATCCAAATATGCTCCCGTAAACCCTTTTCGGGCCTAGTTCCTAGGAATTTTGTTTATCCATATGCTCTTGCCATTCTGTCCACAGGATGTATGCGTTGTAACAAAATCTAATCTAATCGTAAGTGGACCCTGGCAAGGATTTTTATGTTGGGACTGTATGAATTGTGGCATAAACAGAAATAATAGCGTATTTACATGCAGGCTGGAATATGGCTTCGAGTTAGAGGAGGTAATGGCGACCCCACTGGGGTCTTAAATTTCATTAAAAGTGAGTTTATTTGTCCTTCTTGAGGATCAAACCTAAAGTGTTGAGCACATGTTTAGCGCTTTTGTGAAGTTACAAGTGTGGCCCTAGAGTGATTAAGTATTTAAATATTTTACCTTCACCCCGTCAAAACTTTGTAACACAAAAACACATGCATGCACATCCAAACACTCATGCACACAAATACACACACACACACACACACACACACACACACACACACACACACACACACACACACACACACACACACACACACACACACACACACACACAAACACACACACATTTACTCATAAAGTAAACAGACATCAGGAGCTAGTGCATCCTAACAAAATAAAAAAATGAGATCCAAAAAGGTAGGATGTATAGGCAAGAAAAAGCCAAGGAAAATATGGCTAAATGAACTTCACACCACAGTGGTGCAGGATATATTTGCAAATAGCAAGAAGAGGGAGTTATGAGCTCTAGCTGCTGAGGCAAAGATACAGAGCCTAGTGAAGGAAGTGGAAGTGCTGAAGAAGAACATAGAGACAAGGATAGAAAGAGCAATGTGCTGGGGACTGGATCACCAACAGACACAACAAGGACTGAAGGAAGGAAGGAGCTAAGAAGTCCTTTGTGAAAGTTATACCAGACCATTGGGACGTCCTGGAGATGGTAAGGGAAACTAAAAAGGAGAAGCTTAAATCAGATCCAGAGATATGGAGGTAAAAGAAATGGGAAGAAGAGAAGGTTACAAATTATTCAGGAGACTTAGTGGACACATAATGAAAGAAAACAGGGGGGAAAAGAGATTGAGAATGTCATTGCAATAACAGAGGAGAAGGACATGTCCAAGCAGACAAATTTCAGAGATTTGGGGCTATTCAAGTGGAAAAAACACCCAGTTAAATTGCCATTAATGATAGAAATAGTATGAAATAGGATGCTACAACTCAAACTACTGTTAAAGGTCTCCCAAAAATACTATTGAGAGAGAACACAAAAAATGGAAACGACTAAGAGTGAGAGAAAGAAGACACCACTGGCAGGAAAGAGAGACAGAGCAAGCACTGACATACAGGAAAGCTCGGTCTTAAAGGGAACACCAAACACAAATGTCCACAGATCCACCCAAAGAAGCCACTCAACCCCTGCAATCCTATACCAACCAAAAACAATAACCAGAAACAAGCCACACTTCACACACACAGTCCCCTTCCCAGCACTAATACCACCATCAAAGCATCCTTGTATGACAACCAGACCTCCCTTCTTCACCCTTAGCCTGCATCAACCCTTGCCACCAACAGAATACAATATTGGAAAGGAAACTGAAGCGGTAGTAAATGAGTGCAGACAAAATATCAAATAAGATTGAGGTGTGACAAGAAAGAATCAATGAAGCATCCCCGTATATCAAAGTGTGCTCAGAGACGAAGTTCATCGGGATGATAACAGAAGCGATCTTCTCTACTGGATTTCAGATCCTGAGGAAAGTCGCAGGGAACAGTGGAGAAGGTGTTTTATTGCTCATCAAAATCCAGTAGAATTTTAAGGAGATGGGTGGAATGGGCAGAAGGAGAAACAGATAACTATATAGTTAAAACACTTCAGACCAGGGATCCAATGGTGATGATTGCAGTGATGCACAACCCGCCAATGAACACCAAAAAACCAAGACAAGAGTATAATGAGACCAGTAAAGCAATGGAGTATACACCAGCCGAAGTGGCCAGAAGGGCCCACATGAGCAGGGGAAAGCTACTCATAATGGAGGATTTCAACCTCAGTGTGGCACTAGTGTGCCACACTGTGGACCAAAAACATGAAGGGCTTAGATGCTGGAAGTGTTTCTGGAAAACTTTATGAACCACTATGGTAGGGATACATCGAGAGAGAGAGAGAGAGAGAGAGAGAGAGAGAGAGAGAGGTATATGTGGTATATGTGGTATATGTGGATACAAGCCTGAAGCTACAGGAGGAAGGTTCAGAAGTCCTACCTCAGGGACTCCTGTCCAAAGATCAAGACTGCCCTCTTGGGCTGTGTTGTAAAGTTGCAGCTAAGATAATTCATCACAGGGAAGCACTTCACGAGCTCCTCAAATCATTAGATAACCTACAAGCTATTGTAGAAGGCCAGTGCAAGCCTGCATCAAGTGACGTAAGCTGCTCAGCTGATGGTGACACTATTGACAAAGACTGGAAGTCCCACACTGAGCTTAACTCAGGGGTAAATAACTGGTGGAATTCTGTCATCACTAAGGTCCCACAGACTGACAGAGTTCAAAACACTACCTTTGGGAATTCTAACACAATTCCTCTGACCACCACAGAGGGAACAAATCCTCTTCCCAGCAACGAGGGAAGCCTTGGATCTGTTAATTCTCCTACACCTGACATCTCTGCTTCAGCCACTGCCAGTCTACTTGACAGTGCACATACCATCTCTGATCCTACACCTGTCAGCACACCTGCCGACACTATTCCAGAATCTGGTAGTAGTGCTTCGTCAGCAAGTTCTGAGCCAGGAGTTTCTCCACCAGGGATCGGTGCAGTTAATAATCAGGGAACCTTCACTGCACCTGATCACCTACTGCGCCAAAGTACAAACAGCAGGGACACATCTGTCAGAACTGGTAGAGGACGGGGCAGAAGACGTGGAGGAGGACGTGGAGGAGGACGTGGAGGAGGAAGACATCTACAGCCGTCTCACCCTCCACTAACACAGTTCCAGCGGCAGAATCTGAGGACAAATCTGCAAAACACAGGAGGTGCAACAAATCCTAGTCCACCCTCCCAGGCACCTAGGCTGTGCTCCCGCTGTCACCGGAAGGGGCACACTGCCAACAACTGACTGCGAGATACCAGGTGTAATTACTGCTACAAGAAAGAACATAAGGAGGACCAGTGTCGGAAGAAAAAGGAACTAGACAGACAGGGCCACCTGTTTAGAGACCTGTTCTCAGAACAAACCAGCAGGATCTCTGAATTGGTGAACACTCTCACACGTCACCCACTTAGCTACTCCTATCCCAGCCCAGCAGGTGGGATTGTGCCTTATACAAGACCACAGACCTACATCCCTGCAGCTGCCTCAGTACCCTACCTCTCTCAAGGGCAGGCACCTTACATTCCCTACACACCCACCACCTCAAGCTGACCACTTCATCATGAGGAGCCAGTCTATCAGCATCCTGTCGGCCAACATTATAGGTTTCATCACTAATGTTGGAGAGCTCACACAGTTTTGTGAACACTCGACGTCCCGACATGATAGCTGTTGTTGAAACATTTTTGGATGACAGGACTCCAGAAAATTTTGCAAGAATTGCTGGCTACACCTCATGGATGAGAAGAGACAGGCAAGGGCAAGGAGGTGGTGTTGCTGTGTGCTTCTCTAAAAGTGTTCATGCCCAGCACATTGATGTTGCCACCCCTACACATCTTGAAATGATGTTCTTCAAGCTCTGTATAAACACTAGTACCTCTGTACTAGCATGTGCAATGTACAGACCTCAGTGGCAACATGCAGACCCCATCAACTTCCTAATGGAAAATATTGACTCCCTTCTGCTACAACACAACTGTCAACATATTATAATTGTTGGTGACCTCAACCAGCACCTTATACAGAGGGACTTTGATGACCTTCTTGCAGTGTTTGACATGAGAAACTTTGTTGATTTCCCTACTCATATCTCTGGCTCCTCCCTTGACCCAGTAGTGAGTGATCTGGCAGAAGGCATAGTCACTTGTCAACCCCTCGGCTACGTTGGATCGTCTGACCACAAGGCTGTTTTTACGACACTTAAGATCCCAACAGAACGAGGTGAGGAGTCCAGGTAATTGGCCAGCCCTTTGCTCTGAGCTCGCCACCACCGATTGGAATGCTCTTCTCCAAGGGGATGTTGACAACCAAGTGAAAGCCTTCACTGGACACATCCTTAATCTACAACAAGAACACATTCCTCACCGGCAATATGTGACGAAGCCTACAGATCAGCCTTGGTTTGGCTTTCGTTGTAGAGAGGCTGCTACTGCTAAGTACAAAGCATGGCGAAGGTATAAGAGACATCCTACCACCTATAACAGGAACTTGCACAGGCAAGCCTGTAGGCATATGGGTGATGTTCAAAAGTGGGCCATTGCTAAATGGGAGGTGGACACTAAAAGAAAGCTTGCATCAGGTAGGGTAGGCTCCAAAACCTGGTGGTCCCTGGTCAAGGACAGACAAGGTTATCTGCCTGATGAACTTATTCCACCTCTAAATCGACAGGATGGGACCACCTCTACTAGTCGGCAAGAGAAGGCGGACCTCTTTGCTGAACACTTTGCTACCAAAATGCAAGTTCCTGATCCAGCAAGGGTCCCTCCTTGGCTAGCTGCAAGAACTGTGTCAAAACTTTCAGTGGTGACAATAAGGCAGGAGGAGGTGCATTTCCTTCTTAAATCGCTGGACCAAGAAAAGGCTGTGGGCCCAGACAAGTTGAGCCCAAGATTGTTGAGAAGATGTGCAGACCAGCTAGCAGCACCTCTAACTCGCATCTTTCAGCACTGCCTAGTACAGTGTAAATGGCCCTCTCTATGGAAAGAGGCAAATGTAGTCCCTGTTCACAAAAAGAAGAGCAGAGCAGAAATCAGCAACTACAGACCAGTGTCACTCTTGTCAATCACTGGTAAGATCCTTGAGACAATAATCTCAAGACAAATGACAGAGTTTTTTGACTACCACTCACTACTTTGTGATCGTCAATATGGCTTCAGGAAAGGTTACTCTGCTGCTGATCTGTTGTTAAACCTCTCCACTAAGTGGCACCAGTCACTGGATGAATCCAAAGTCAGCTGTGTGGTAGCACTGGACATTGCTGGCGCTTTCGACCGGGTGTGGCACCAGGGCCTCTTAGCAAAACTTCAAGCACTGGGAATTGCAGGCTCTACGCTGTCTCCTCAGTGATTACCTTCATGGTAGATCTCTAAGTGTAGTTCTCAATGGAACGGAATCAGCAAGACATCCTATTGGGGCAAGTGTTCCACAAGGAAGCGTGCTGGGTCCATTGTTATGGAATGTCTACTTCAACGACCTTCTTCATCTCATCCCAGAATCACATGCATATGCAGACGACTGTACACTGACATTCACTTATCCAAGAGAAGAAATGCCAGATGCTCTAAGCTACATCAATCACCAGCTGAGAGCTGTATCAGCTTGGGGAAATAGATGGCAAGTAAAATTTGCACCTGAGAAAACGCAAATGATAATCGTCTCTAGGCACCACGATGGTAATGCTGGGGCAGTAGTAAGGATGAATGGGAGGGTGTTGGCACCTGGAGAAGAAGTTGATATCCTTGGGGTGAAATTTGACTCCAAACTAACCATGAAGAACCATGTTGTAAATCTTGCAAACAAGGCAGCCAGGAAGCTTACAGCACTTCGCCGTATCTCGCATTTGCTTGACAGTAGGGGTTGCAAGATCCTGTACGAGGCACAAGTACGCTCACACCTTGAGTATGCTCCACTTTCTTGGTTTGCCTGCCCCCCCTCTCATCTGCGACTGCTTAACAGAGTAGAGAACAGAGCAAGACGTCTCATCTCTCGCCTGGACCCATCCTGGATAGATCTGTCATTTCAGCAAAGCCTTCAACATAGGAGGGATGTGGGTGGCCTTACTGTTATGTACAAGGCCAATATTGTCAAAATACCACACTTGGATCTACTTCGAGGACAGCGTGAAACAAGCTTTTATGCCATAAGACAGGCAGAAAGCAGCAACTTCACTCTGGCTGTACCCTTCTCCAGAACATCACTCCATCTGAGATCATACATACCCAGGATTACTCGAGTATGGAACACATTTGTACAGCATGATGATGTCAACGAGATAAAGTCAGTTGATCAAATGAAAATGCTGGCCCACAGATGGCTCCAACTTCATCCTGTTCCCTACTTGTATGTCTCATAACAATAAAAATGCTTTCAAATGAGCTGATGTAGGTAACAGCTCTTAGCTTGCCAATAAAGTTAGGAATCCTTAACCTGTAAATAGCTTGTCAATAAAGCTAGGGATCCTTAACCTTGTCAAACCCTGTGTAAAAAAAAAAAAAAAAAAAAAAAAAAAAAAAAAAAAAAAAAAAAAAAAAAAAAAAAGAATGAAAGAAAGAAAGAAAAAGAAAGAGAGAGAGAGAGAGAGAGAGAGAGAGAGAGAGAGAGAGAGAGAGAGAGAGAGAGAGAGAGAGAGAGAGAGAGAGAGAGAGAGAGAGAGAGAGAGAGAGAGAGAGAGAGAGGTAGTAGCTACGTGGTCCTGAGTTTCAAATACTTTGCTGAGTAAACAATGGAGAGTGAAGCAGCATGAAAAGTATGGAAGAAACCAAACTTGAAAAAAGGGGACTACAAATACATGAGATAATTCCTGCATGAAATGCAGAAGAGAACTAGAGGGAAAGAAAATATATGCAATGATAGAACACGTAAAAACAAAAGGCACAGAGGCAGAGGAGATGTTTATACCAAGGGGCAACAGAAAGAATGGGAAGACTAGACAAAGTAAATGGTTTACATAGTGATGTAGAGAGGCCAAAGCCAAATGTGCAAGAACATGGAAAAAGCATAGAAGGCAAAAGACTCAAGAAAGCAAGGAGCTGAACCGAAGAGCCAGAAACGATTATGCATGGATAAGGAGAGATGCCCTTAGTCAATGTAAAAATGACAAGCATCACATCAGGAGGGAAACAAGAGTCAAGAACCAGGTAATTAGGCCTAGGAAGGGAAGAGGGGAGCTCATGAGTGACCTGGAAGCATGTGAAGCGCTCAGCACAAGATTTATGGAGGTATTCACAGTGGAGACAGGAATGATTCCAGAAAACCGAGGTGGTAGGGTCCTATTGCAAGTGCTGGACACACTGCACTCAATCGAGGAGGAATTGGAGAAACTGCTTTGAGAAATAGATACTTCAAAGGTGGGAAGCCCAGATAAAATCTCTCCATGGGTCCTATGAAAGAGAGCAGAGGCACTGTGTCTGCCACTAAGAGCAATCTTTAATAAATCTACCTAACCAATAGCAAATGCACAACCCATTTCTTAAAAAAAGGAGACAGACAGGCAGTATTAAACTACAGACCAGTGTCATTGACATGTATTGTATGCAACGTTATGGAGAAAATTATCAGCAGAAGAGCTGTGGAGCACCTAGAGGGCATTTGGCTTATTCGTGACAACCAGCACGGAGTTCTGGGACAATGTAAGAAAAGTAACACAAGAGAGAGCGGAATAGGTAGGCTGCATCTATTTGGAGTGTAAAAAGGCTTTCGACACAGTATCACACAAGAGACTGCTTGAAAAACTAGAGGAGTAAACAAGAATATCATTGAAAGCATTGCAGAAGATCAAATAATACCTGACAGGAAGGAAACAACGAGTGTTGTTACGTACGAATTCTAAACATTGTAAAAATCTCTCGTCGGTCGATGCATGCAGGGGATGAGATGAAGAGCTAACACCACCTGCCTGAATGCTGGCTGCCTTGGACCAGAACGTCTAGCGTTAGCTAGGAGCCAAGGTATTGGCGCTCAGCCAGTACCTTGGCGGAAGTAACACCTCCGTAACTGTACTGGGGACCCTCATCCTCAGAGAAAAGAATAAACGTACTTCCGGGAAAACTTATGGATCTCCCTGGAGCTGTTTGAATATTGTCTTCTCCTATCACCCCTATATTCTATATTCTATGTAGACTTTATTTAGAGGCAAAATACATTGACAAAAATAAAATAGGTATTAGAACATCATTAGATAACATTAGATAACATCTCAGAGCTATATCTCGAATACATCGCCCAGCTCCCCGGCGGGGGGCCGTGTGCCCAGAATGCTGCTGGCCTTTACCCTGTGGATCGCAACACTGAGTCTCTGAAAGAGGAAGCTGGCCGCCCAGTGATCCTTTGTTTCTGTGATGAGTTTTTCACTAAGCTTTCTGAGGAACTTTAGAGGACACTTGCCCCAAGCTCCAAGGGTTTCCAACAATACTTGGATGACGTTGGAAGGCCTTCATATATGCAACTCTTCTGAGTCTCTCTTTAGCTGGGGGCTGCACCCCATTCAGCTTCAGAGTATGGCAAGTAGGTATCTGCCACTGTGACAGCATATAAGTAGTCCAAGGTAATCTGCTTATCATCTTTCCAGGGTAGCATAGTGACTCCATCAGGTCTCTATGACTTCCGTCAGACCTCAGTTCGTGGGGTTCACGTTGAGCTGGGCAATGGACTGTGGCGAGGCTTCTCTCTGTGATGTCGTTGACCTCCTCATGTCTAGCATACTTTCCTTCTGATGTGTGCCACAGGAGACCATAAAGTCTGAATTGATCAGCAGTTACCCTGCCGCAAATACACCTATGCTCGGTGAGTATGGGGACGGCTAAGGGAAGAGCATCACCAATTCGAATGGCCTGTAGGTCGAGTCAAGTGACCAGAGAGGCAGCTAAAAGGAAATCTCCTGAATGTGGTGCCTTCACCGCTAGGGGACGAGCTTTGTCCTTTCCTGAAGCGTTGGCGAGCATTGTGTTGGCGATTTTTTCAGTTATCGGTTTGTTCCAGTGGGAATGTTTGTCCTTTTTGGGTGGAGCTGGTCTACTGGAGGAGTCTGCAAAGTAGTCCCACTGCACTGCTGCTTCAGTAAACCTGGGGTCTTGAGCTCCTACCACGTCTCTCAAGCGTTCGAGGACAGTCGCCTTGACTAGTCCACTGGAAGTCAAACACGAAGACAGAAATGAAGGTAAAGCTACCTTGCGTTGCCTTGCGCACCCATATACTTCCCAGTCGCACTGGGAGAGTTGCCTGATCCCATTGCTTATCATCCAGTGACAGTTTCAGTGCCTTCTTTTATTTGTTGAGTGTTGGGTTGTCAAAAGAGGGTGCGCACCTCAGGAAGTGAGTCTTGCCAGAATAAGACACCTTGTGAGGAGATACAGGGCATAATGAGCATCAACATCTCATATTCTTCCTTCCATTCTCTTCAGGTCATTCAGTTTGTCCTTGAGGACTGTACCGATGGCCTAATAGCCCAGTGGTGCTCTCAAGAGAATGCTCTTGGCTGTAATGGTAGTAGAGATTTCAATAAGGATTGTTCTCAGAGTCCTGACTATTTCCTGACTAATTGTGATGGTTTCGCACTTGGAGGAATTGAAGATGAGTCCCAAGGCTTCTTTCTGTATCTTCACCAGTTGTAGATCCTCTAACAGGGAATTTTCAACACCTGCCAGAGTACCATCATCCAAGTACCAAATGCTGAGCTCGCTGCGCAGGCTGGAAGTTAGTTCTCTTACTGCCAAGCAGAAGAGTAGTGGAGCGAGTGCGTCACCCTGCTGCACACGCTCTGATGAGGGAAATTCATGTTTGCTGAACAAAAGAATTGAGGGTTTGCTGTAGCCAGCTGAAATGAAGGGAAAAAGACTGGAGAACCGATCCAGAATGGCTGGCACATTTCTTTTCACCATATTAAAAGAAATTTTAAAGTCAAGTTTGACTGCGGCCTTGTCTTCTGATACGTTCCTGAAAAACCCCAAAGCTCAATTGGTGTGGCTGGAGTAAACTGACAGTTTTTAGGCGAATGTTTCTTGCTACGAGACGGCGAAGAGTGTTACCAACAGTAATGGTTCTGATTCCCCAGTCTTCTTCAAAGCACATAATAAGGCTTCTTAAAGCTATGTATGGTTCCTGCCTCCACTACGTCACTTGCTAGGCTATTCCACTTCCTGACGACTTTATGACTGAAGAAATACTTCCTAACATCCCTGTGACTCGTCTGAGTCTTCAGCTTCCAATTGTGACCACTTGTTTCTGTGTCCTCTCTCTCTGGAACATCCTCTGTCCACGCAGTATCTTGCATGTCGTTATCATGTCTCCCCTGACCCTTCTGTCCTCCAGTGTCGTCAGTCCGATTTCCCCCAACCTTTCATCGTAGGACATTTCCCTGAGCTCTGGAACTAGCCTTGTTGTAAACCTTTGTACTTTCTAACTTCTTGACGTGCTTGACCAGGTGTGGGTTCCAAACTGTTGCTGCATACTCCAGTATAAGCCTGACGTACGCAGTGTACAGTGTCTTGAACTATTCCTTACTAAGGCATCGGAACGCTATTCTTAGGTTTTTCAGGCGCCCATATGCTGCAGTAGTTATCTGGTTGATGTGTGCCTCCGGAGACGTGCTTGGTGTTATGGTCACCCTAAGATCTTTCTCCTTGAATGAGGTTTGCAGTCTTTGTCCACCTAGCCTATACTCTGTCTGCGGTCTTCTTTGCCCTTCCCCAATCTTCATGACTTTGCATTTGGCAGGGTTGAATCCGAGAAGCCAGTTTCTGAACCACGTGCCCAGTCTGTCCAGGTCTCTTTGTAGTCCTGCCTGATCCTCATCCGATTTAATTATTCTCATCAACTTCACATCATCAGCGAGCAGGGACACTTCAGAGTTTATCCCTTCCATCACGTCATTCACATATATCAAAAATAGCACTTGTCCTAGAACTGACCATTGTGGGACCCCGCTCGTCACAGGCGCCCACTGTGATACCTCTTCACGTACCATGACTCGTTGTTGCCTCCCTGTCTGGTATTCTCTGATTCATTGCAGTGCCCTCCCTGTTATACGCGCCTGATCCTCCAGCTTCTGTACTAATCGCTTGTGAGGAACTGTGTCGAAGGCCTTCCTGGAGTCCAGAAAAATGCAATCCACCGACCCCTCTCTCTCGTGTCTTACTTCTGTTACCTTGTCATAAAACTCAAAAAGGTTTGTGACACAGGATTTACCTTCCATGAATCCATGCTGGTTGTCAATTATAATCTTGCTCTGTTCCAGGTGCTCCACCACTCTCCTTCTGTGTGTGTGAGTGTGTGAGTGTGTGTGTGTGTGTGTGTGTGTGTGTGTGTGTGTGTGTGTGTTTGTGTGTGTGTGTGTGTGTGTGTGTGTGTGTGTGTGTGTGTGTTTGTGTGTGAAAAATCATACTGAAAAAATACCAATGTACATTGTGTGAAGCAAGATTTTTTTTTTTAATTTTGAATTGAGAAGACATAATATAATTCATCATACAGAAGAGAAACCATTTTAGTGTACACTGTGTAACAAAAAGTTTAATATGAAATATTCACTGAAAAATCACATGCTGGTATGCCATGATAAAGGAGAAATAAACTACCTGTGTACATTTTGTGGAATGGGATTCATTTATAGTAGGAACTTCAAGGCACATACTAGAACTCATTCTGAAGAGAAACCATATAAATGTCAGAAATGTATGAAATGTTTTTGTAGTCATAAAACTTTATTATTACATGAAAAGAGACATAATATTATTAATAAGAAGTTGCTTGTACACTATGCAGAAAGAAATTTTTTGAGAAATTTGAGATGAAATCACATACTAGAACTCATACGGGAGAGAAACCATATCAGTGTCAGAAATGTATGAAATGTTTTGGTCGTCATCAAAATTTAGTACAACATGAAAATAGACATAATATTATTAATAAGAAGTTTGCTTGTACACTATGTGGAAAGGAATTTTTTGAAAAATATAAATTGAAATTACATGAAAAGACTCACAAAAGTAAAGTGAATCCCAGATAAATGTGTATACTCAGTGAAGAACTTAATTCTGAAATCATCGACACCATGCCTAACCCTTCTAGGGTAGGGTAGGTGCCTGAGCCCGAGCCTTTAGCTCATAAGACTGTCATTCCCATTTGCCCCCTTGGGGCGGGGATGGCAGACCAGAGAGGCCTAGCTTGTGGCTAGGCCTGGGGACAGTTGGTCCCAAAGATGAGGAGGTACTTGTGCCTCCTCCCATGGGAGACTTAGGTCTCAGACACTCCCTAAAGAGGGAGCCAAGGCCGGGCCACCACTTGGAAAAGGCCCGGGCCGGGAGAATACCGGCTAATCTTTAATAATAATAATAATAATTAATTCTGAATGCTGCTTATTTTTCAGGTTTATTTACTGTTTAGTACTTTTAAGAAATTTAACATTAATTTATATTTATATTTTATTTCAGATAAATGTGTATACTCAGTGGAAGTGCCTAAATCATAAATTAATTTACTAATATCTGAAAGAGTAATAACATACTACGGATACTAGATCTTCAGAGGATTATAATAAAATAATGATTGTAGTCACATAAGGCCTACCTTGAAAGAGTAGAAAAAATAACTGTTTGATAATCTAATAAGATATGTTAGAAACGAATATACCAATGTGAAAAAACATATGAATTATATCCCTGTTCCTTTTCATTATTGTGCCCACAGGATGGCTATAGCCATTATTATACTTAATAATATGAAAAAACCATCAGTGTATGTTGTATAAAAAATGTAAATACCTTTGTATACAACTAATTATCTGTAATATTTGTTCACCACTATTATTTATGCTGACCCTATTATTTATGTAATAAATGTGAAAATATATTTTTTTTATACCTAATACCTATTATATATTATTAATTAAAATGTCGTCTGAAAAAGTCGAAGAATTAACGTATACATTTGATATAGAAACTACAATCGAATCCTTTGATAAGACAGATAACATTACTCTCTCTGATTTATTATCCTTTTACGAAGAAGAAACACAATTCGAAGAGAATATAAAAACAAAGAAGATTGGTGAGGATAAATACAACAGAGAGAAAAAAAAGACTGGAACAAAGATTGGAGAAATGCAACAGAAAGCATATCAGTATGCACTGGTACAGGAGAGAAAGTATTTCAGTGTACACTGTGTACAAAAAAATTAGTCTTCTTCACTAGAACTTCATATGAAGAGCCATAATATTATTAATAAGAAGTTTGCTTGTACACTATGTGGAAAGAAATTTTTTGAGAAATATAAGTTGAAAATATATACTAGAATTCATACGGGAGAGAAACCATATCAATGACAGAAATGTCAGAAATGTTTTGGTCGCCATGAACATTTAAAACAACATGAAAAGAGATGTACACTATGTGAAAAGAAATATTTTGATAAATGGAATATGAAATAACATGAAAAGACAATAAAATGAAAAGACTCATAAAAATAAATCTTCACGATTAATGTGTATATTCAGTGGAGAACCTAATACTCACACTATGTGGAAAGAAATAGATGAAAAAACATGAAAAGTTAGAGAACATCAACTATTAAAACTATTTCAGTGAATTTGGGAGCCCAGTTAAGCCACTGGTAACTGTATTTGAAAGTACACTCCAATATAGATTACAAAGTAATGTTTTCAATTTTTTTATTTAAATTTATCATTTTTTTAATGAAGAGAATTATATAATATTAATTTGTTATGATTTTGCTTCTAATAATCACATGGATGTACACTATTTTTGTATTTTATACTGAAATGTTACAAATGTTAAATGGTATATTATAATAAAAAAAAAGAGTTGAAAAGATGTTTTATTTATATCAGTGAATTGAAAAAACATACTAGAACTCATACGAGAAACTATATCATAAGAGACTTTGTGGTATTTTACATTTGTGGTATTTTAAGTATTTTTTTTAAATATTAATACGTCAGCATACCTATTATATTAACATTTAAAAATTTAAAGCTAATTATGCTTAATTTTCCATGACGACTCATTGCTTATTAGGCCAATAAGTTTACATTTTGGCAATATCGCCAAGACACTTAATAATTAGGCATATTCGGCAATTTATTTGTTAAATAGGCTAAAAAATAAGTTTTACATATTCGGCACAATATATATATATATATATATATATATATATATATATATATATATATATATATATATATATATATATATATATATATATATATATATATATATATATATATATATATATATATGTCGTGCCGAATATGTAAAACTGGTCAGTTAGCAAGAACTCATTTAAAATTAAGTCCTTTCTAAAATTTTCTCTTATACATTTTAAGATATATTTTTTCCTTAATGATAATGTAAAAATTTACAATTTCGCAACAAAAGAATCTTAGGAAACTTACCTAACCTTATTATAACAAGAACAATTTATTTCAGCCTAACCCAACTAAATATATTTTAGATACGTTTACAATAATTTAATACTAAACAAACACAGTAAAATACATTTTTTTCGTTAGGTTCAGAATGATTTTGGCGAAATTATTGCATACACAAATTTTCACTCGTCTTATATGGGAAGATGAACGTTGCTGTTTAAGCCAAGATCGCAAGTTCTGCATATTCGGCACGACATATATATATATGTCGTTCCGAATATGTAAAATTGGTCAATTAGCAAGAACTCATTTAAAATTAAGTCCTTTCTAAAATTTTCTCTCATACGTTTAAAGATACATTTTTTCATTAATGTTAATGTAAAAAATTTTAATTTTGCTCCAAAAGAATCTTAGAAAACTTACCTAATCTCATTATAACAAGAACAATTTATTTTAGCCTAACCCAACTAAATATATTTTAGATTTGTTTACAATAATTTAATACTAAATAAACACAGTGAAATATATTTTTGTCGTTAGGTTCAGAATGATTTTGGCGAAATTATTGCATACACAAATTTTCACTTTTAGCATTGAATGGAAGTACGATAGTAGCGATAACTCAGTAACAGTCCCAGATTTTCGCTTAGCAGATTACGATGGGCTTAGAGAACACTTATCATCTGTTGACTGGGGTAACGAAGTGAGCTATCAATATGACAGTTTTCTGAACACTATACATGATGCTAAAAGAACGTTTATCCCATATAAAGAAATTAGATCAAATAGAAATGACCCAAAATGGATGAATAATAGGCTCAAATATCTACTAGGGCATAAGAAAGGAATTTATAGGCGTATCAAAAGAGGTGAGGGTCATCTTATGAATCAGTATATTGACATTAAGAGGGACATTAAAAAGGGGATAAGAAAAGCTTAAAGGGACAATGAAATTAAAGTTGCTAGTAATTCTAAAACTAACCCAAAAAGTTTTTTCCAGGTCTATAGAACAAAAGTTAGAGATAAGATAGGTCCCCTTAAAAATAACTATGGGCACCTTACTGACAAAGAGAATGAAATGTGCTCGATTTTTAATAATTATTTTCTCTCAGTTTTTACACAGGAAGACACTAACAATATTCCAGTAATTAATTCTTATAGTGGGCTAGAAGAAGATAAATTATGTAACATCACAGTCACTAGTGAAATGGTTGTGAAGCAGATAGACAGACTGAAGCAAAATAAGTCGCCGGGTCCTGATGAGTTTTTTTCAAGGGTTCTTAAGGAATGTAAAATGGAACTCTGTGAACCATTAACTAATATTTTTAATTTATGTCTTCAAACAGGTGTAGTGTCTGATTTGTGGAAGATGGCTAATGTAATTCCTATTTTTAAAACAGGGAACAAGTCGTTACCGTCAAATTACCTCAATTGTAGGCAAATTACAAGAGTCAATTATAGCTGAGATTATAAGAAGCCATCTCGATAAGCATAGCTTGATTAATGATACTCAGCATGGATTCACAAGAGTCCGGTCTTGTCTAACTAATTTATTAACTTTCTTCAGTAAAGCTTTTGAGGCTGTTGACCACGATAAAGAATTTGATATTATTTACTTAGATTTTAGTAAGGCTTTTGATAGAGTTCCGCACGATAGACTGTTAAAGAAAGTGGCAGCTCATGGCATTGGGGGAAAAGTGCTCTCGTGGATCGAGTCATGGCTCACTGACAGGAAGCAGAGAGTGTCCATAAATGGGGCTAAATCCGATTGGGGATCTGTAACAAGTGGCGTTCCACATGGATCAGTCTTGGGCCCGTTGTTGTTTATAATATATATCAATGATCTTGATGAGGGAATTACTAGTGATATGAGCAAATTCGCCGATGACACGAAGATAGGTAGGATAATTGATTCAAACGTAGATGTTAGGGAACTTCAGGAGGATTTAGACAAATTCTACCCTTGGTCAGAAAAGTGGCAGATGCAGTTCAATGTAGATAAATGCAAGGTTCTGAACCTTGGGAGTGCCCATAACCCTAGTACTTATAAGTTAAATGATGTAGAACTTAGCCATACAGATTGCGAAAAGGACTTGGGGGTTATGGTGAGCAGCAACCTTAAACCAAGACAGCAATGCCTAAGCGTACGTAATAAGGCAAATAGATTACTGGGATTTATATCAAAAAGTGTAAGCAACAGAAGTCCAGAGGTCATACTGCAGCTTTATACATCATTAGTAAGGCCTCACCTAGATTATGCAGCTCAGTTCTGGTCTCCATATTACAGAATGGACATAAATTCGTTAGAAAACATTCAGCGTAGGATGACTAAATTAATACATAGCATTAAAAATCTTCCTTATGAAGAAAGATTGAAGACTCTTAAGTTACATTCACTTGTTAGACGAAGAATGAGGGGAGACCTGATCGAAGTGTGTAAGTGGAAGATAGGTATTAATAAAGGGGATATTAATAAGGTCTTGAGGATGTCTCTCCAAGAGAGAACCCTCAGTAATGGATTTAAATTAGATAAGTTTAGATTTAGAAAGGACATAGGAAAGTATTGGTTTGGAAATAGGGTAGTTGATGAGTGGAACAGTCTACCTAGTTGGGTTATTGAGGCTGGGACTTTGGGTAGTTTCAAATTTAGGTTGGATAAGTACATGAGTGGGAGGGGTTGGATTTGAGTGGGACTTTCACATCAGAGCTTATTTCTTGGGTGGCATTGAAAATTGGGTTGGGCAAATGTTTTGTTAGTGGGATGAATTGTAAAGGACCTGCCTAGTATGGGCCAACAGGCCTCCTGCAGTGTTCCTCCTTTCTTATGTTTTTATGTTCTATATGGCAAGATGAGCGTTACTATTTAAGCCAAGATCGCAAGTTCTGCCAGTTTTACCTATTCGGCACGACATATACATATATATATATATATATATATATATATATATATATATATATATATATATATATATATATATATATATATATATATATATATATAAGGTCTCTGATCAGCTTACATTTTTTTTATGCACTATCATTTCCGCTGTAAGATTCTACCTCAATCCTTCCCCCCTTCCTTTATATAATCCACATATTTCTTAGCATTATCATGCTGATATCCCTGTGACTACATACTAACTATATACTATAGTACTAATAAACAATAACAAAACCTAGATAGAGATATTATATCTTATTATTTATTTATATAAGTTATATGAGTACTTATTTGCTCTTGGATGGAGAACTTCATTACCGAGTCTGTCAATGCTTTGACGTTTATTTAGGAAGCAGTTAATTTTTTAGATGTGATACTATTATAGCATCTGTTTTGGGTTTCATATCCCTCTTCTTCAGATGAAAATGTCAAATTACAAGAAGTATTCTTCCTATATTAATCAAGATGTAGATACCTCAATATAATTTAATTTGTAACACAGGCGGCGAATAAACACGAACTGTTCCAGTTCATTTATAATTGCATTGTTTTTCGTTGTGATAACATCTTCCTGTATTGCAGGTTAATGTTCAAGGGTAAAATTTGTATATACTTAAGCGCTAAGGAATTGTGCAGCAAATATTGTGAAGCGGTAGTTGAAGCATATGTTGAGCACAACCTCTAGCAACGATGAACTAAATAAGAATGGAATTTGTCTATTTTGCAAATATTATATATATGAACCAATAATGTATTGCTCAATTGAGAAGTCTAATTAAGTTTTTATTCAAAACCTCTTACAAATCATTGTTTACAATCATTTCTTGAACTACGTATTAGGAGTTTCACATATTCCTTACCTTAATAAATGCATCTAACAAATTATTCGTTTAAATTTTTGATTGCTATGAATATTTTGTGGAATATTCTGAAATACTTTTGTACAAGGCTACTCAAGACTTACTTAGGAAGCAGATCAAGTACCAGGATACTCAAGACTTGCACAGGAAGCAGATCAAGTAGCAAAGATAGTAGAGAACCGTTCTCAGCGAATACTTTCCAGCTTATGAGACAAGGCTACCCCACGTCGGCCTGACAATGTTGGCTACTCGCTCGTACCTTCCGATTGGTCATTGGTTACTATCCGCAGAGCCAAAACATTTCAGATGTTAGACGGTAGGAGGTAAGAAGCATCGGGTTAGTATACATTAGCTAAAGCCAGGAGGAGACGAAAGGCCCACTCTGAGCTATTCTTAAAAAAAAAAATTCCCCTCACTCCTCCAGTTGCAGCCGTGCAACATTACATAGCTCCCCATGACGCATTGAGAAGTGCGAAAATATTTGAGCTAAAGATTTCCACCCTCCTGTGGCTTGTCTTGCATAGTTAAGATCGCCTGTCTGCGAATGTTTGCAATATATATATATATATATATATATATATATATATATATATATATATATATATATATATATATATATATATATATATATATATATATATATATATATATATATGTCGTGCCGAATAGGCAGAACTTGCGATCTTGGCTTAAATAGCAACGCTAATCTTGCCATATAGGACAAGTGAAAATTTGTGTATGCAATAATTTCGCCAAAATCATTCTGAACCTAACGAAAAAAAATATATTTCACTGTGTTTCTTTAGTATTAAATTACTGTAAACAAATCTAAAATATATTTAGTTGGATTAGGCTAAAATAAATTGCTCTTGTTATAATAAGGTTAGGTAAGTTTTCTAAGATTCTTTTGGTGCAAAATTATAAATTTTTACATTAACATTAATGAAAAAAATATATCTTTAAACGTATAAGAGAAAATTTTAGAAAGGACTTAATTTTAAATGAGTTCTTGCTAATTGACCAGTTTTACATATTCGGCACGACGTATATATATATATATATATATATAT
>NW_027196414.1:85000-92577 GCF_038502225.1 Cherax quadricarinatus
CATAAATCATTTGAATACTCGCAAAAAAACCTTTGAACATTTCCAAACAACACTGAAACACTTCCAAAATATCATTTTGAATACTCCCAAATAAGATTTAACAGCTCTGATTTATCTACACTTACACATTTCATTAAATTACAACTTGTTGAAGATATTGGCCTTACCTGCTGTGTTTAAATTATAACTATATATAATGAACACTTAGCTGATAAATGACAGCAAATCTTCTACACAGCCGCCCCTGCAGACGAGGTCTAGAGGCTGTCGAAACCATCACAACATTGGGCTGTCAAGAGATACAATTTGTAAGTATAAATTACCCCTAGGGGTTGTTATGTCAGCATATTTCATTCGATGATGGCTGACGATATACCTACTTGTTTGGACTCAAAAGTCCACACCTTACTGCCGACTATAGGTTGATTACAAACTCCTTGCGACTCAGGAACTGCGCAGTCCCCCGATCTACAAGAAATTCGTAACATACCTTGCTCTTGTAACGTGAGCTATGGTGTTCTCAACACCTTCGACAGGTATCGGTGACTTGATAGAAGCTGAAGTGTCCTTGGATGTCCACGTCTTCCATTGTCTAGGAAACGCACACTGGTACACTATGTTCCACAAGATTTGTCTTTATCGTTCACAATGTTATCGCAAGAGAAGCTGATCACACTTCTCTTAAGTGTTTATTGTGTTTTGTGAGACACTTTATTCACACTAACGCACAGATCAGTGTTCTTTGCTGGTTATCCTGGCGTCAGTGTGACTCTCACTAGAGTCAAAGTTAGTCTGGCGACGCCACACTGCCCCAAGCCGTCACTGCCCTAGCACAAAAAAAGCTGACCTAGTACTCCTTGCTTCCTTGCCACTTCCTCGATGAAGCAAAGCAGAATGTTTGATTCTTGCTGTCTTAAGCATAGACAGCAATGTCCACTATTTTTACCATGGTAATAAAGTGGGAGCAGGATTTTCCTTAATTGTCCTAAGCAAGAGATGTACTGTCTCTTATAAAAATACACTTTGCAACACCACTGCAAGGAGCAGAGGTCACTTGACTACGTCGCATAGCATCTGTGATCAATTACTCACTGTAGCAGTAAACAAGATTTTTGCCCCTTCTGAGAGGGCTTGTCCCCTCAGGGCTGAAAGGGGCTGAAGGGGCTGAAAGGGCTGAAGGGGGCTGATACCCCCCTCCTGGAGAAAATTTCTCCACACTGGGGGGCGGCAGAGGTTCGCTGCAGGTGAACTATTCATCACTTAACATTAATTTAATTTTCTCACTCGCCACCACTGCTGCTTGTCTTTTCTGAACAGCTTTAGTCTGTGTGGTTTCTGGAGAATCACTAATTTTGTTTTCAACACTGTGTAATTCTAACGGCACTAGTTTATTTATTGTCCGCTTATTCACTACACCTTTGCTCAAAACATCAACTGTCCTGATGATTCCATTTGCATCAGGATATATGGTCACAATTTTTCCAAGTGGCCATTGGGACCTCGGACCATCATTGTCGATAATCACTATGTCACCAGGTCTTAAGGACTTATGATTTTCAGGAACACCAGCTCCATAGAAGTGTTCTCTCAATGAGGTGAGATAGTCTTCTCGCCAAATTTTCTCCCATCGTTCAATCACTTTATTAAGGTGTTTGAATTTACGTCTGAGTTGCTCAGGTTCGAAATACGTAGGATCCTCTATGATTTCTTTATCATTCATGGGAGGAACAGATTCGAGCCTTCTGCCATGGAGTAAATGAGATGGACTTAACACTTCTAAATTGTTCAGATCATCGGTAACATAAGTTAGAGGTCTGTTGTTGACTCTATTTTCTATTTCAGTCACAACTGTACGGAATTCTTCTAAGTCGATTCTCTGACGATGAAGAGTCTTCCTTAAACAACGTTTTACAATGCCGATCATTCTTTCATAAAATCCGCCGTGCCATGGAGATTTAGGAGGAATGTATCTCCAACGACAACTGCGTTGATTCAGCATCTGTTGTACTTCTGGTTGATCAAAGATCTTGCTTATATAAGCAGCACCAGCAACAAAGTTCGTTGCATTATCTGAAATCATCAGTCTGGGACATGCCCTTCTGGCTGCAAACCTTCTTAATAACTTGATAAAAGTTTCAGCAGACATGTCAGTGGCTACTTCTAGATGTACTGCTCCAGTCGTAGCACAAGTGAACAAACAGATGTACACCTCAAATTTAGTGACATGACAAACTCTTTCAGAGGGATATGGAGGTGGACCTGGATACTGACATACTCGCATATCGTAGTGACGACAAGTAATACAGTCCTTTATTTGTTTTTTTCACACTTTGTCGACCTTGAGGTATCCAGTAGGACTGTCGTATATGACAAAGTGTGTCAGCTACCCCACCATGTAACACGTTACTGTGGGCGTTTTGCACAATCAGTTTTGTTAGCCAATGATTCTTGGGGATCAATATTGGATGTATGGCTTCTTTAGGTAGTGAAGAATTATGAATTCTTCCTCGACATCTTATAATCTTTTCTGAGTCGAGATAAAGTCCTAAAGAATTAATCATAACAGGTTTCTTTGGGGATTTATCTTGTGTTTCTAGAAATTTATATTCTGTAGAGAAAACGTCTTTCTGTATTAGTTTCACCCAGTATTTAATGGGTTCAAGACATTCATAATCAGGTTTAATTCCTTTAATGAATTTAAAGACAAGAGCTGTAACTCTTAAGAGTTTACCCAAAGATGAGTAATTAGATCCATCAATGACTATTTCTGTTGTGTCTGCAGTATTTACACAACTTATTTCAGCTGTGTTCAAGCAGACTGTTTCTTCTGGCATAATGTGAGCTTTTTGCTGAGGCCAGTTATTTCCATTAGAGAGCCAGTTCGGTCCGTGGAGCCATAATTTATTATTCACAAATTTCTTGAGTGGGACACCACGTGACAACATGTCAGCTGGATTCTCTTGGGTAGAGACGTGGAGAAAGAGATAATCTCTCTGCATCTCTTTTATTTCTGCTACTCTGTTCTGTACATAGACCAACTTACTCTTATTATTTCTTAACCACTGAAGAACTGCCTCATTATCACTCCAGATCACGGTTTTTTCAATAGTGAGATGATCAAGTACTTTGTTGAGATAGACAGCTAATTTTGTACCTACATAGAGTGCTGTCAGTTCCAATTGTGGGACTGTTCTGACCTTCAAGGGTGCTACCCTGGCCTTTGAAGTAATTAGTGTACTTCCTTCAGCATTACTCATGTAAGCTACAGCGCCATAACCTTTGGTTGACGCATCACAGAACACATGTAATGTGTACTTGTTTCCCTCTTGACCTATTTGTCTGGGAAATTTAATTTGATGAAGTTACTTAAACTCCTTGGATATTTCATCCCATGCTTGGTTCATTTCTAGAGGCAAGTTCTCATCCCATCCAAATTTGAGTTTCCATGCATCTTGCATAAGCATTTTACCCTTTATGGTAATTGGTGAGACGAGTCCTAGAGGATCAAAACATTGTGATACCTCTGACAGTAAACTACGTTTAGTGAGTGTACTGCATGATTTATTGTTTATCTTTTGAGACTCAAAGTATCTTCCTGTGTGTTCCAATTAAGTCCCAGCATATTGTTGCAATCAGGAATTTCAGTTTCAGGGAAATCTTCTTTGATAAGTTCCCTTAATTGCTTTGAATTTGTATTCCACATCCTTAGAGGCATGTTTGCTTCTTTCATCTCCTTGTTAGCTTCTCTGTATAAGGATTTCAAATCATCCTCTTTATTCACAGTACCTTGAAGATTGTCCACATAGAAACTTTTCTTTAAGATTTCTTTGAAGGTACTTTCAGATTTCTTCAAATGTGTATTTAGAGTAGCTTCTAATAAGAA
Source organism: Cherax quadricarinatus (assembly GCF_038502225.1). Taxonomy (NCBI): domain Eukaryota; kingdom Metazoa; phylum Arthropoda; class Malacostraca; order Decapoda; family Parastacidae; genus Cherax; species Cherax quadricarinatus. The sequence goes on from NW_027196414.1 coordinate 88,884, forward strand.
TGGAGAGGATGTTGCACCAAATAATACTGATTTGAAGCGATAAGTTTTCACAGGACTTTGAGGATCATGTGGATTTTCAGGCCACAAGAATCGAGTATAATCTCTATCTATTTCTTGTAGTCCTATTCTTAAGAAAGCCTTGGAAATATCAGCCGTGTAGGCATATGGGTTTGTGCGAAATTTCATAAGCACGTCTCCAAGCTTCTCAGTTAGTGAGGGTCAGGTCATCAGACAGTCATTAAGACTTTCTGCATCTTTATTTGCACGTGCGCTGCAATTATATACAACACGTAGTGGAGTGGTTTCAGAATCCTTTCTGACTCCATGGTGCGGGAGATAATGAGCGTTTGTCTTCAACTTATCTTCGACTATTTCCTCAATGAATTTATTGTCCAACTGTTCTTATATGATATTATCATAGACAGTCAGTAACTCTGGATTCTTATTGAGCTCATGTATTTGTGCTTTCATCTGTTTGAAAGCCATGCGATAATTGCTAGGCAGATGTGGTAGATTTAATTTCCATGGTAACCTAACCCAATACTGTCCATCTTCATATTTGACATTGTCCAAATATTGGTTATAAGTCTGAGACTCTTGTGGGCTTGGTTTATTTACATCAATACCTATCGCATCTAAATCCCACAACTTATCAACTGGTTCATTCATTTCTTCCAGTAATGATAATTTTTGCTGTGGTACATGATCAGCGGTTATTCTCGTAACTAGTACATTTTCCACTGAATCAATATCAGCTTCTTTCCCACTTTGAGAGGGAATGGGACCACATATCATGTGGCCTCCTGCTGTTTTCAGCAAGTGAACATCATGTTTACTTACTATATTTTGCACAAAACAGTGATAATAATCACTTCCAATGATTAAATCAATTGGACTAATTGTGTCCGTCTGTATGTCAGGACAGGCTAACTTGACCTTAGCTGCTTTCAGTGCTGCAACTGTTTCTTTTAATCCCTGGATCTGCACAGACTTAGGCAAATCATCTACTACCACAGCTTCTACTGTCTTTTTCCTGTTTCCTAGACCAACAGTGATTCTGGCTAGGTCATATGTCTGTTTACCATAATTGTGGAAAAAACCAGCTATATCTAACTGTATTTTTGCATAGGGTTGTTTATTCAGTTTCTGCAACACTGTTCTTCTTATGAAGGACCTTTGTGAGCATTGATCAAATAGTGTTAGCACATTGGTTTTGTGTAATTTATTAGATAACTCAACTCGAGCTATAGGGAGAGCAGTTGCTTTAAACTTATCTCTCACATTTAATGCTGTTGCTTGTTGACTTCCTGATTCTGTGGAAGTCTGCTGCTGTTCAGCGAAAGTATTTGGACATAATGCTGTATGATGTATACCCTTGCATTTAAAACACTTCTTCAGTGAGCATTTACCTCCCTTGTGTTCACCTAAACACTTGATGCACCTTTTCAGCTGATGAACACGTTGTTTACATGCCTCCATTGATGTGTATTGACTACAATACTTTGCCCAATGTGTTCCATCACAAAGTACACATTTTGGAGTACGTTTATGTGTGACTGTCTGTTGTATTCACAGCTTGATAAATGCCTATATGGGATTTCCCATTATGTGGTTTAGTGGGAGTAGGTATACTCTTTTTATACTGAGTAGAAGGTTTGTTATCCACGGGATTTGTGGATTTTTCATCTTGTCTCGTTGCTTGCATGCATGAAACTATTGTTTGTAAACCATTGCTAATTTCCTCACAAGTGAAATAGCGTTTATTGAACATAATATTTAATCGTTCAATAGTTTGTGGTGACAGCCTATCCTGTACAATACCACTGATAAACCAATCACATTGTCTTAGGTCATATTTAGCACCTAGAGATCTGAGACTATTGTCTAATGTGATTCTAAATGCCTGTAGGTCTGAAAAACAATGTTTGGGTGGCTTCAAGCTTGATATTAAGACTGCATGTCTAACTCTGGCCTTGTCATCATCAAAGTAATTGTCTGCTAAGACACGTAAGGCTATTTGATAATTGCCTTTGACCACCGGAAATGACTTAATCAGTTCATAGGGTTCTCCCTTCACAAGACATTTAAGATAATTGAACTTAGCAATCTCATCTATGTCAGTTCGTGAATTTACTATGGATTGAAAAGCACTAATGATTTCTTCATAATTATGACCTTGGAAAATAGGTAATGACAATATAGGTAAGCTTGGTAATGGGACACTTGTTGTTACAGGTGTAACAGGTGTTTGACCACTAGTAGTAGGTCTCTGTGACAGAGTTTTACGGCAGATAGCCGTAATTGTTGATCACTAAAAGTATCCAAAACATTTTTAATTTCATCCTCAGATGGATCTGGTTCAAGAAATTTATTTTCATAATGTGTATAGTCTGAATTAATTATTTTCATACGTTGTGTAAATAATCCAAACTTGACCTCAAGATCATCAAAATCTATGTTTGTATCTTGAGTTAATCCTATACAGACTGAAATTAGATTTTCTAATTGTGTAATCTTAGTCTGTAAAGACTGAAACTGAGTTTTCAAACAAGCCATTTTAATTGTATACTGAAAATTCTAGCACCACACTTAGAGTGTTTAAAAACCACTGTACTGCTATAAACAGCTGAGTTTTTGTTATGCTTAAGTCAGCAATAATCGAGTCAGACACTACTGACCTACTAAGCTTAACCTCAGGGTCAATGACCATGAAGGGTACACCGTACATGTGGCTGGTGTTTATGGCTTGAGTTTGCTGTGTCAGCCTGACCACGATGATTAATCGTAAATAACGATGTTATACACTTCATTCACTATACACTATAAATGTCACTGTATAACTGTAATCACACGTGAATATTATTTACACATATATAAATTTCACTGTTAATATATATTTGAAAGCTTACACTTTATATATAAGTTCCTTTAATATAACAGGTATATCTATAAGAAATAAACTTTAACACAATCTTGTCTCTTAATTTCTGTCTATAAACATTATAAACACTCTGTGTATATACACTCAGACAAACTGAACATCACTTGGGTTGTTGTCTTTGTCAGCGATTTTCGAGATTGGAGCAGTGGATGCAGGGTACCATCCCCCGTTTTCTTGTTGGGTGAGTCACCCAGCTCCCGTTTTCTTTGGGTGAACGCTGGGTGAGCGCCCGTTTTCTTTTGGCTACCCATTCTCTGTGATTGAGTCTGGAGGGACTCATTTATACTGATTTATATTGTAAAACACTAGTTTTACAGCTTTTTTCGAAGGACCTTGGCTCATAGGTTATTTGTACACTGTAGTACAACATATTTGGACCACAGTGTGGCATTTATCCGGTTCGAGCACGACCAATTCTGTTGAAGATATTGGCCTTACCTGCTGTGTTTAAATTATAACTATATATAATGAACACTTAGCTGATAAATGACAGCAAATCGTCTACACAGCCACCCCTGCAGACCAGGTCTAGAAGCTGTCGAAACCATCACAACATTGGGCTGTCAAGAGATACTATCATGTGGGAGTTCGAACACGTGGATTGGGTAAAATAATACTCACGTAGGCTGGTAGTACGTATAATTACAGATAATGTGGAGATAGCCCTACAGCCGTGACCTAGTCTCCTTGCTCCTCTCGTAACACTGACTGACTGGCCTTCCACAGTCCCCATATGTGAGGGGGTCTTTGAAT
>NW_027196415.1:0-90000 GCF_038502225.1 Cherax quadricarinatus
AAGGTTCCTGGACTAAGTGGAGTGAACAAGGTTCCAGGACTAAGTGGAGTGACCAAGGTTCCGTAACTAAGTGTGGTGACCAATGGTCCAGACCTAAGTGGAGTGGCTAAGGTTCCAGGACTAAGTGGAGTGACCAAGGTCCAAGGAGTAAGGGGAATAATCGACTATCATGGACTAAATGAAGACACCAAATTTCCAGAACTAAATGGAGTGACCAAGGTTCCAGTACTAAGTGAATTGACCAAGGATCCAGTACTAAATGGAGTGACCATGGTTCTAGGAATAAGTGGAGTGACTAAGTTTCCAGGACCAAGTAGAGTGACCATGGTTCCAGGACTAAGTGGAGAGACCAAGGCTCGAGCAGTAAGTGGAGTGAACTGAGTTCCAGGAGGAAGTGGAGTGACCAAGTTTCCTGGACAAAGTGGAGTTACCAAGGTTTGAGGACTAAATAGTGCGATCAAGGTTCCACGACTAAGTGGAGTGACCAAGGTTCCAGGACTATGTGGAGTGATAAATGTTCCAGGACTAAGTGCACTGTCCAAGGTTCCAGGACTAAGTGCACTGACCAAGGTACCAGGACTAAGTGGAGTGATCAAGGTTCCAGGACTAGAGTGACGAGGGTTCCAGGACTAACTGGAATGACCAAGGTTTCAGGACTAAATAGAGTGTCCAATGTTCCAGGAATAGTTGGAGTGACCAATGTTCTAGGACTAAGTGGAGTGACCAAGGTTCCAGGACTATGTGGAGTGACCAAGGTTTCAGGACTAAGTTGAGCGAAGAGGGCTCCAGGACTAAGTGGAGTGACCAAGGTTCCAAGACTAATTGGAGTGCGAAGGATCCAGAACTAAATAGAGTGATCAGAGTTCCAGGACAAAGTGGAGTGACCATTGTTACAGGGCTAAGTGGAGAGACCAAGAGTCCATGACTAAATGGGGTGACCAACGTTCTAAGACTAAGTAAGTGACCAAGTTTCCAGGTCTATATGGAGTGAGCAACGCTCCAGGACTAAATGGTGTGACCAAGGTTCCAGTACTAAGTGGAGTTACATGGTTTCCAGGACAAAGTGGAGTGGCCAAGGTTCGAGGAGTAAGTGGAGTGACCTGAGTTCCAGGAGGAAGTGGAGTGACCAAGTTTCCTGGACAAAGTGTAGTGACCAAGGTTTGAGGACTAAATAGAGCGATCAAGGTTCCACGACTAAGTGGTGTGACCAATGTTCCAGGACTATGTGGAGTGATCAATGTTCCAGGACTAAGTGCACTGACCAAGGTTCCAGGACTAAGTGGAGTGATCAAGGTTCCAGAACTAGAGTAACCAGGGTTCCAGGACTAAGTGGAATGACCAATGTTTCAGGACTAAATAGAGTGACTATAGTTCCAGGACTAAGTGGAGTGACTAATGTTCCAGGACTAAGTGGAGTGACCAAGGTTCCAGGACTATGTGCAGTGACCAAGGTTTCAGGACTAAGTTGAGCGAACAGGGCTCCAGGACTAAGTGGAGTGACCAAGGTTCCAGGACTAATTGGAGTGCAAAGGTTCCAGAACTAAATAGAGTAACCAGAGTTCCAGGACTAAGTGGAGTGACCAAGGTTACAGGGCTAAGTGGAAAGACCAAGAGTCCATGAGTAAATGGGGTGACCAACGTTCTAAGACTAAGTGGAGTGACCAAGTTTCAAGGTCTATATGAAGTGAGCAACGTTCCAGGACTAAATTGAGTGACCAAGGTTCCAGTACTAAGTGGAGTTACCAAGGTTCCAGGACTAAGGGGAGTGACCAAGGGTCCATGACTAAGTGAAGTGACCAAAGTTCCAGGACTAAGTGGAGTCACCAAGGTTCCAGAAATAAGTGGAGTGAGCTGGGATGAAGGATTAAGTTTAGTGACCAAGGTTCCACGACAAAGTGGAGTGACCATGGTTTCAGGATTAAATAGATTGAGCAAGGCTCCAGGACGAAGTTGAGTGACCAAGGTTCTACGACTATGAGTAGTGACCAATGTTCCAGAACTAAGTGGAGTTACCAAGGGTCCAGGACTAAGTGGAGTGACAAAGGTTCCAAGGCTAAGTGTAGTGATCAAGGTCCTAGGAGTAAGGGGAATGACCTATGATCATAGACTTAATGAAGTGACCAAATTTCCAGAACTAAGTGGAGTGACCAAGGTTCCAGGATGAAGTGGAGTGACCAGGGTTCAAGGACTAAGTGGAATGACCAATGTTCCACGACTATATGGAGTGACCAATGTTCCAGGACTATATGGAGTGACCAACGTTCAAAGACTAAGTGTAGTGGCCAAGTTTCCAGGTCTATATAGAGTGACCAACGTTCAAGGACAAAAAATAGTGGCCAAGACTCTAGGACTAAGTTGAGTGAACAAGGTTCCTGGACTAAGTGGAGTGACCAAGGGACCAGGAAAAAGTGGAGTGACCAAGGTTCCAGGTCTATGTGCAGTTACAATTGTTTCAGGACTAAGTGGACTGTCCATGATTCCAGTACTAAGTGGAATGACCAAGGTCTTAGGACTAAGAGGAGTGACAAATCTTCCAGGATTAAGTGGACTGACAAGGGTTCCAGGACTACGTGGAGTGGACAAGACTCTTGGACTAAGTGGAGTGGACAAGACTCTTGGACTAAGTGGAGTGAACAATTTTCCAGGACAAAGTGGAGTGATCAAGGTTCCAGGACTAAGTGGAGTGACCAAGGCTCCTTGACTATGTGGAGTGAACAAGTTTCCAGGACTAAGTGGAGTGAACAAGTTTCCAGGACTAAGTGGAGTGACCAAGCTTTCAGGACTACATATAGTGACAAGGGTTCCCGGACTAAGTGGAGTGACCATCGCTCTTGGACTAAGTGGAGTTAACACGTTTACACGACTAAGAGAAGTGACCAAATTTCCAGGACTAAGTGGAATAACCAAGGCTCAAGGACTAAGTGGAATGATCAAGGTTCCAGAACTAAGTGGAGTGACCAAGGGTCCAGGACTAAGTGGAGTGACCAAGGTTCCAGGACTAAGTATAGTGACCAAGTTTCCAGGATTAAGTGGTGTGACCAAGTTTCCAGAACTAAATAGAGTGAAAAGGGATCCAAAACTATGTTGAGTGACCAAGATTTCAGGACAAAGTGAAGTGACCAAGGTTCCAGGACTAAGTGGAGTGCCCATGGATCCAGGACTAAGTGGACTGACCAAGTTTCCAGGACTAAGTGGAGTTACCAGGGTTCCAGGACAAAGTGGAGTGACCAAGGTTCCAGTACAAAGTTGAGTGACAAAGGTTCCAGGACTAAGTGAAATCACGAAGATTTTAATAATAATTGGAGTGACTAAGGGTCCAGGATTAAGTGGAGTGAGCAAAGTTCCTGGACTAAGTGGAGTGAGCAAAGTTCCTGGACTAAGTGGAGTGGCCAAGGTTCCTGGAGTAAGTAGAGTGACCAAGTTTCCAGGACTAAGTGGAGTGACCAAGGTTCCAGGAGAAAGTGGAATGATCAAGGTTCTTGGACTAAGTGGAGTGGCCAAGGTTCCTGGAGTAAGTAGAGTGACCAAGTTTCCAGGACTAAGTGGAGTTACAGAGATTCCAAAAGTAAGAGGAGTGACCAATGTTTCAGGACGAAGTGGAGTGACCAAGGTTCTAGGCGTAAGTGGAGTGACCAAGGTTCCAGGACTAAGTGGACTGACCAAGGTTCTAGTACTAATTGGAGTGTCTAAGGGTGAGGGACTAACTGGAGTGACCAGGGTTCCTGGACTAAGTGGAGTGGCCAAGGTTCCAGAAGTAAGTGTGGTGGCAAAGGTTCCAGGAGTAAGTGGAGTGACCAAGGTTCCAGGACTAAGAGGAGTTACCAAGGTTCCATAACTAACTGGAGTGACCAATGCTCGAGTACTAAGTGGAGTGACCAAGCTTCCAGGACTAAGTGGAGTGACCAAGGTCCAAGGAGTAAGGGGAATAACCGACAATCATGGACTAAATGAAGACACCAAATTTCCAGAACTAAATGGAGTGACCAAGGTTCCAGGACTAAGTTAATTGACCAAGGATCCAGTACTAAATGGAGTGACCATAGTTCTAGGAATAAGTGGAGTGACTAAGTTTCCAGGACCAAGTAGAGTGACCAAGGTTCCAGGACTAAGTGGAGAGACCAAGGTTTGAGGACTAAATAGAGCGATCAAGGTTCCACGACTAAGTGGAGTGACCAAGGTTCCAGGACTATGTGGAGTGATCAATGTTCCAGGACAAAGTGCACTGACCAAGGTTCCAGGACTAAGTGCACTGACCAAGGTACCAGGACTAAGTGGAGTGACCAAGGTTCCAGGACTAGAGTGACGAGGGTTCCAGGACTAACTGGAATGACCAAGGTTTCAGGATTAAATAGAGTGTCCAATGTTCCAGGACTGACCAAGTTGATTAAATAGAGTGTCCAACCAATGTTCCAGGACTAAGTGGAGTGACCAAGGTTCCAGGACTATGTGGAGTGACCAAGGTTTCAGGACTAAGTTGAGCGAAGAGGGCTCCAGGACTAAGTGGAGTGACCAAGGTTCCAAGACTAATTGGAGTGCGAAGGATCCAGAACTAAATAGAGTGATCAGAGTTCCAGGACTAAGTGGAGTGACCATTGTTACAGGGCTAAGTGGAGAGACCAAGAGTCCATGACTAAATGGGGTGACCAACGTTCTAAGACTAAGTGAAGTGATCAAGTTTCCAGGTCTATATGGAGTGAGCAACGCTCCAGGACTAAATGGAGTGACCAAGGTTCCAGTACTAAGTGGAGTTACATGGTTTCCAGGACAAAGTGGAGTGGCCAAGGTTCCTGGAGTAAGTGGAGTGACCAAGGTTCCAGGACTAAATGGAGTAACCAAGGTTCCAGGAGAAAGAAAAGTGACCAAGGTTCCAGGACTAAGTGGAGTCAACAAGTTTCAAGGAGTAAGTGGATTGATCAAGATTCCAGGACTCACTGGAGTTACCAGAGTTCCAGGACTTAGTGGAGTGACCAAGGTTCCAGGAATAAGTGGAGTGACCAAGGTTCAACGACTAAATAGAGTGACCAAATTTCCAGAACTAAATGGAGTGACCAAGGTTCCAAGACTAAGAGGAATAACCAAGGCTCCAGGACTAAGTGGAATGATCAAGGTTCCAGAACTAAGTGGAGTGACCAAGGGTCCAGGACTAAGTGGAGTGACCAAGGTTCCAGGACTAAGTATAGTGACCAAGTTTCCAGGATTAAGTGGTGTGACCAAGTTTCCAGAACTAAATAGAGTGAAAAGGGATCCAAAACTATGTTGAGTGACCAAGATTTCAGGACAAAGTGAAGTGACCAAGGTTCCAGGACTAAGTGGAGTGCCCATGGATCCAGGACTAAGTGGACTGACCAAGTTTCCAGGACTAAGTGGAGTTACCAGGGTTCCAGGACAAAGTGGAGTGACCAAGGTTCCAGTACAAAGTTGAGTGACAAAGGTTCCAGGACTAAGTGAAATCACGAAGATTTTAATAATAATTGGAGTGACTAAGGGTCCAGGATTAAGTGGAGTGAGCAAAGTTCCTGGACTAAGTGGAGTGAGCAAAGTTCCTGGACTAAGTGGAGTGGCCAAGGTTCCTGGAGTAAGTAGAGTGACCAAGTTTCCAGGACTAAGTGGAGTGACCAAGGTTCCAGGAGAAAGTGGAATGATCAAGGTTCTTGGACTAAGTGGAGTGGCCAAGGTTCCTGGAGTAAGTAGAGTGACCAAGTTTCCAGGACTAAGTGGAGTGACCAAGGTTCCAGAAGAAAGTGGAATGATCAAGGTTCCAGAACTAAGTGGAGTGACCAAGGGTCATGGACTAAGTGGAGTGACCAAGGTTCCAGGACTAAGTGGAGTTACAGAGATTCCAAAAGAAAGAGGAGTGACCAATGTTTCAGGACGAAGTGGAGTGACCAAGGTTCTAGGCGTAAGTGGAGTGACCAAGGTTCCAGGACTAAGTGGACTGACCAAGGTTCTAGTACTAATTGGAGTGTCTAAGGGTGAGGGACTAACTGGAGTGACCAGGGTTCCTGGACTAAGTGGAGTGGCCAAGGTTCCAGAAGTAAGTGTGGTGGCAAAGGTTCCAGGAGTAAGTGGAGTGACCAAGGTTCCAGGACTAAGAGGAGTTACCAAGGTTCCATAACTAACTGGAGTGACCAATGCTCGAGTACTAAGTGGAGTGACCAAGCTTCCAGGACTAAGTGGAGTGACCAAGGTCCAAGGAGTAAGGGGAATAACCGACAATCATGGACTAAATGAAGACACCAAATTTCCAGAACTAAATGGAGTGACCAAGGTTCCAGGACTAAGTTAATTGACCAAGGATCCAGTACTAAATGGAGTGACCATAGTTCTAGGAATAAGTGGAGTGACTAAGTTTCCAGGACCAAGTAGAGTGACCAAGGTTCCAGGTCTAAGTGGAGAGACCAAGGTTCCAGGACGAAGTTGAGAGACCATGGTTCAAGGACTAAGTTGAGTGATCAAGGTTCCAGGACTATGTGGAGTGACCAAGGTTCCAGGACTAAGTTCAGAGAATTGGGCTCCAGGACTAAGTGGAGTGACCAAGTTTCCAGGATTAAGTGAAGTGACCAACGTTGCAAGACTAAGTGACCAAGGTGCGAGGACTAAGTGGCTGACCAAGGTTCTAGGACCAAGTGGCGTGACCAAGGATACAGGACTGAGTGGAGAAACGATGTGTCCTGGACAAAGTGGAGTGACCAAGATTACAGGACTAAGTGTAGTGAGCTGGGTTTGATTACTAAGTTGAGTGTCCAAGGTTCCAAGACAAAGTGGAGTGACCAAGGTTTGAGGAAAAAATAGAGTGACCAAGGTTGCAGGACTAAGTGGAGTGACCAAGGTTCCAGGACGAAGTGGAGTGACCAAGGTTCAAGGGAAAAGTTGAGTGATCAAGGTTCCAGGACTATGTGGAGTGACCCACTATTACAGGACTAAGTGAAGTGACTAAGATTCCAGGACTAATTGTAGTGCCAAGGTTCCAGAACTTAATAAATTTACCATAGTTCCAGGACTAAGTGGACTGACGAAGGTTCCAGGGCTAAGTGGAGAGACCAAGAGTCCATTACTGAATGGAGTGACCAACGTTCTAAGACTAAGTAGAGTGACCAAGTTTAGAGGTCTATATTGATTGATCAACGTTTCAGGACTAAATAGAGTGACCAAGGTTCCAGTGATAGGTATAATGACCAAGGTTCCAATACTAAGTGGAGTGACCAAGGGTCCAGGACTAAGTGAAGTGACCAAGGTTCGACGAATATCTGGTTGAACATTGTTCCAGGGCTAAGTGGTGTGGCCAAAGTTCCAGGACTAAGTGGAGTGACAAAGAGTCCAGGTCTAAGTGGAGTGACCAAGGTTCCAGGAATAAGTGGACTTAGCTGGGTTCCAGGATTAATTGGAGTGACCAAGGTTCCAGGACAAAGTGGAGTGACCATGGTTTCATAATTAAATAGATTGAGCAAGGTTCCAGGAGGAAGTTGAGTGACCAAGGTTCTAGGACGATGAGGAGTAACCAATGTTCCAGGACTAAGTGGAGTGATCACGGTTCCAGGACTAAGTGGAGTGACAAAATTTCCAGAACTAAATAGAGTGACCAGGGTTCCAGTACTAAGTTGATTGACCAAGGTTCCAGGACAAAGTGGAGTGACCAAGGTTCCACGTCTACGTATTTAGTGACTAACGTTCTAAGACTAAGTGGAGTGTAAAAGTTTCCAGTTCTATATGGAGTGTCCAACGTTCCAGGACTAAAGAGAGTGACAAAGGTTCCAGAACTAAGTTGAGTGATCAAGGCTCCAGGACTAAGTGGAATGACCATGGATCCAGGACTAAGTGGAGTGACCAAGGTTCGAGCAGTAAGTGGAGTCAACTGACTTCCAGGAGGAAATGAAGTGACCAAGTTTCCTGGACAAAGTGGAGTTACCAAGGTTTGAGGACTAAATAGAGCGATCAAGGTTCCACGACTAAGTGGAGTGACCAAGGTTCCAGGACTATGTGGAGTGATAAATGTTCCAGGACTAAGTGCACTGTCCAAGGTTCCAGGACTAAGTGCACTGACCAAGGTACCAGGACTAAGTGGAGTGACCAAGGTTCCAGGACTAGAGTGACGAGGGTTCCAGGACTAACTGGAATGACCAAGGTTTCAGGATTAAATAGAGTGTCCAATGTTCCAGGACTAGTTGGAGTGACCAATGTTCCAGGACTAAGTGGAGTGACCAAGGTTCCAGGACTATGTGGAGTGACCAAGGTTTCAGGACTAAGTTGAGCGAAGAGGGCTCCAGGACTAAGTGGAGTGACCAAGGTTCCAAGACTAATTGGAGTGCGAAGGATCCAGAACTAAATAGAGTGATCAGAGTTCCAGGACTAAGTGGAGTGACCATTGTTACAGGGCTAAGTGGAGAGACCAAGAGTCCATGACTAAATGGGGTGACCAACGTTCTAAGACTAAGTGAAGTGATCAAGTTTCCAGGTCTATATGGAGTGAGCAACGCTCCAGGACTAAATGGAGTGACCAAGGTTCCAGTACTAAGTGGAGTTACATGGTTTCCAGGACAAAGTGGAGTGGCCAAGGTTCCTGGAGTAAGTGGAGTGACCAAGGTTCCAGGACTAAATGGAGTAACCAAGGTTCCAGGAGAAAGAAAAGTGACCAAGGTTCCAGGACTAAGTGGAGTCAACAAGTTTCAAGGAGTAAGTGGATTGATCAAGATTCCAGGACTCACTGGAGTTACCAGAGTTCCAGGACTTAGTGGAGTGACCAAGGTTCCAGGAATAAGTGGAGTGACCAAGGTTCAACGACTAAATAGAGTGACCAAATTTCCAGAACTAAATGGAGTGACCAAGGTTCCAGGACTAAGTGGAATAACCAAGGCTCCAGGACTAAGTGGAATGATCAAGGTTCCAGAACTAAGTGGAGTGACCAAGGGTCCAGGACTAAGTGGAGTGACCAAGGTTCCAGGACTAAGTATAGTGACCAAGTTTCCAGGATTAAGTGGTGTGACCAAGTTTCCAGAACTAAATAGAGTGAAAAGGGATCCAAAACTATGTTGAGTGACCAAGATTTCAGGACAAAGTGAAGTGACCAACGTTCCAGGACTAAGTGGAGTGCCCATGGATCCAGGACTAAGTGGACTGTCCAAGTTTCCAGGACTAAGTGGAGTTACCAGGGTTCCAGGACAAAGTGGAGTGACCAAGGTTCCAGTACAAAGTTGAGTAACAAAGGTTCCACGACTAAGTGAACTCGCGAAGATTCTAATAATAATTGGAGTGACTAAGGGTCCAGGACTAAGTGGAGTGAGCAAAGTTCCTGGGCTAAGTGGAGTGGCCAAGGTTCCTGGAGTAAGTAGAGTGACCAAGTTTCCAGGACTAAGTGGAGTGACCAAGGTTCCAGGAGAAAGTGGAGTGACCTAGTTTCCAAGACTAAGTGGAGTGACCAGGTTTCCACTAGTAAGTGGATTGACTAAGATTCCAGGACTCACTGGAGTGACCAGGGTTCCAGGACTTAGTGGAGTGACCAAGTTTCCAGGACTAAGTGTAATGATCAAGGTTCCAGAACTAAGTGGAGTGACCAAGGGTCCAGGACTAAGTGGAGTGACCAAGGTTCCACGACTAAGTGGAGTGACCAAGGTGCCACGACTAAGTGGAATGATCAAGGTTCCAGAACTAAGTGGAGTGTCGAAGGGTCCAGGACTAAGTGGAGTGACCAAGGTTCCAGGACTAAGTGGAGTGACCAAGGTTCCAGGACTAAGTGGGGTGACCAAGATTCCAAAAGTAAGTGTAGTGACCAACGTTCCAGGACTATGTGGAGTGACCAAGATTCAAAAAGTAAGTGGAGTTACAAAGGTTCCAGGACTAATTGGTGTTACAGCGATTCCAAATATAAGAGGAGTGACCAATGTTTCAGGACGAAGTGGAGTGACCAAGGTTCTAGGAGTAAGTGGAGTGACCAAGGTTCCAGGACTAAGTGGACTGACCAAAGTTCTAGTACTAATTGGAGTGTCTAAGGGTGAGGGACTAACTGGCGTGACCAAGGTTCCTGGACTAAGTGGAGTGGCCAAGGTTCCAGAAGTAAGTGTAGTGGCAAAGGTTCCAGGAGTAAGTGGAGTGACCAAGGTTCCAGGACTAAGAGGAGTTACCAAGGTTCCATAACTAACTGGAGTGACCAATGTTCGAGTACTAAGTGGAGTGACCAAGGTTCCAGGACTAAGTGGAGTGACCAAGGTCCAAGGAGTAAGGGGAATAACCGACAATCATGGACTAAATGAGGAGACAAAATTTCCAGAACTAAATGGAGTGACCAAGGTTCCAGGACTAAGTTAATTGACCAAGGATCCAGTACTAAATGGAGTGACCATGGGTCTAGGAATAAGTGGAGTGACTAAGTTTCCAGGACCAAGTAGAGTGACCAAGGTTCCAGGTCTAAGTGGAGAGACCAAGGTTCCAGGACGAAGTTGAGAGACCATGGTTCAAGGACTAAGTTGAGTGATCAAGGTTCCAGGACTATGTGGAGTGACCAAGGTTCCAGGACTAAGTTCAGAGAATTGGGCTCCAGGACTAAGTGGAGTGACCAAGTTTCCAGGATTAAGTGAAGTGAGCAACGTTGCAAGACTAAGATAAGTGACCAAGGTGCGAGGACTAAGTGGCTGACCAAGGTTCTAGGACCAAGTGGCGTGACCAAGGATACAGGACTGAGTGGAGAAAGGATGTGTCCTGGACAAACTGGAGTGACCAAGATTACAGGACTAAGTGTAGTGAGCTGGGTTTAATTACTAAGTTGAGTGTCCAAGGTTCCAAGACAAAGTGGAGTGACCAAGGTTTGAGGAAAAAATAGAGTGACCAAGGTTGCAGGACTAAGTGGAGTGACCAAGGTTCCAGGACGAAGTGGAGTGACCAAGGTTCAAGGGAAAAGTTGAGTGATCAAGGTTCCAGGACTATGTGGAGTGACCCACTATTACAGGACTAAGTGAAGTGACTAAGATTCCAGGACTAATTGTAGTGCCAAGGTTCCAGAACTTAATAAATTTACCATAGTTCCAGGACTAAGTAGACTGACGAAGGTTCCAGGGCTAAGTGGAGAGACCAAGAGTCCATTACTGAATGGAGTGACCAACGTTCTAGGACTAAGTAGAGTGACCAAGTTTCCAGGTCTATATTGATTGATCAACGTTTCAGGACTAAATAGAGTGACCAAGGTTCCAGTGATAGGTATAATGACCAAGGTTCCAATACTAAGTGGAGTGACCAAGGGTCCAGGACTAAGTGAAGTGACCAAGGTTCGACGAATATCTGGTTGACCATTGTTCCAGAACTATGTGGTGTGGCCAAAGTTCCAGGACTAAGTGGAGTGACAAAGGGTCCAGGTCTAAGTGGAGTGACCAAGGTTCCAGGAATAAGTGGACTTAGCTGGGTTCCAGGATTAATTGGAGTGACCAAGGTTCCAGGACAAAGTGGAGTGACCATGGTTTCATAATTAAATAGATTGAGCAAGGTTCCAGGAGGAAGTTGAGTGACCAAGGTTCTAGGACGATGAGGAGTAACCAATGTTCCAGGACTAAGTGGAGTGATCAAGGCTCCAGGACTAAGTGGAGTGACAAAATTTCCAGAACTAAATAGAGTGACCAGGGTTCCAGTACTAAGTTGATTGACCAAGGTTCCAGGACAAAGTGGAGTGACCAAGGTTCCACGTCTACGTATTTAGTGACTAACGTTCTAAGACTAAGTGGAGTGTAAAAGTTTCCAGTTCTATATGGAGTGTCCAACTTTCCAGGACTAAAGAGAGTGACAAAGGTTCCAGAACTAAGTTGAGTGATCAAGGTTCCAGGACTAAGTGGAATGACCATGGATCCATGACTAAGTGAAGTGACCAAGGTTCGAGCAGTAAGTGGAGTCAACTGACATCCAGGAGGAAATGGAGTGATCAAGTTTCCTGGACAAAGTGGAGTTACCAAGGTTTGAGGACTAAATAGAGCGATCAAGGTTCCACGACTAAGTGGAGTGACCAAGGTTCCAGGACTATGTGGAGTGATAAATGTTCAAGGACTAAGTGCACTGACCAAGGTTCCAGGACTAAGTGCACTGACCAAGGTACCAGGACTAAGTGGAGTGACCAAGGTTCCAGGACTAGAGTGACGAGGGTTCCAGGACTAACTGGAATGACCAAGGTTTCAGGACTAAATAGAGTGCCCAATGTTCCAGGACTAGTTGGAGTGACCAATGTTCTAGGACTAAGTGGAGTGACCAAGGTTCCAGGACTATGTGGAGTGACCAAGGTTTCAGGACTAAGTTGAGCGAACAGTGCTCCAGGACTAAGTGGAGTGACCAAGGTTCCAGGACTAATTGGAGTGCGAAGGATCCAGAACTAAATAGAGTGATCAGAGTTCCAGGACTAAGTGGAGTGACCATGGTTACAGGGCTAAGTGGAGAGACCAAAAGTCCATGACTAAATGGGGTGACCAACGTTCTAAGACTAAGTGGAGTGACCAAGTTTCCAGGTCTACATGGAGTGAGCAACGTTCCAGGACTAAATGGACTGACCAAGGTTCCAGTACTAAGTGGAGTTACATGGTTTCCAGGACAAAGTGGAGTGGCCAAAGTTCCTGGAGTAAGTGGAGTGACCAAGGTTCCAGGACTAAATGGACTGACCAAGTTTCCAGGAGTAAGTGGAGTTACCAGATTTCCAGGATAAAGTGGAGAGACCAAGGTTCCAGTACAAAGTTGAGTGACAAAGATTCCAGGACAAAGTGAACTGACCAAGATTCTAATACTAATTGGAGTGACTAAGGGTCCAGGACTAAGCGGAGTGACCAAGGTTCCTGGACTAAGTGGAGTGGCCAAGGTTCCTGGAGTAAGTGGAGTGACCAAGGTTCCAGGACTAAATGGAGTAACCAAGGTACAAGGAGAAAGAAGAGTGACCAAGGTTCCAGGACTAAGTGGAGTCACCAAGTTTCAAGGAGTAAGTGGATTGATCAAGATTCCGGGACTCACTGGCGTTACCAGAGTTCCAGGACTTAGTGGAGTGACCAAGGTTCCAGGAATAAGTGGAGTGACCAAGGTTCAACGACTAAATGGAGTGACCAAATTTCCAGAACTAAATGGAGTGACCAAGGTTCCAGGACTAAGTGGGGTGACCAAGATTCCAAAAGTAAGTGTAGTGACCAACGTTCCAGGACTATGTGGAGTGACCAAGATTCAAAAAGTAAGTGGAGTTACAAAGGTTCCAGGACTAAGTGGAGTTACAGAGATTCCAAATATAAGAGGAGTGACCAATGTTTCAGGACGAAGTGGAGTGACCAAGGTTCTAGGAGTAAGTGGAGTGACCAAGGTTCCAGGACTAAGTGGACTGACCAAGGTTCTAGTACTAATTGGAGTGTCTAAGGGTGAGGGACTAACTGGCGTGACCAAGGTTCCTGGACTAAGTGGAGTATCCAAGGTTCCAGAAGTAAGTGTAGTGGCAAAGGTTCCAGGAGTAAGTGGAGTGACAAAGGTTGCAGGACTAAGAGGAGTTACCAAGGTTCCATAACTAACTGGAGTGACCAATGTTCGAGTACTAAGTGGAGTGACCAAGGTTCCAGGACTAAGTGGAGTGACCAAGGTCCAAGGAGTAAGGGGAATAACCGACAATCATGGACTAAATGAGGAGACAAAATTTCCAGAACTAAATGGAGTGACCAAGGTTCCAGGACTAAGTTAATTGACCAAGGATCCAGTACTAAATGGAGTGACCATGGGTCTAGGAATAAGTGGAGTGACTAAGTTTCCAGGACCAAGTAGAGTGACCAAGGTTCCAGGTCTAAGTGGAGAGACCAAGGTTCCAGGACGAAGTTGAGAGACCATGGTTCAAGGACTAAGTTGAGTGATCAAGGTTCCAGGACTATGTGGAGTGACCAAGGTTCCAGCACTAAGTTCAGAGAATTGGGCTCCAGGACTAAGTGGAGTGACCAAGTTTCCAGGATTAAGTGAAGTGACCAACGTTGCAAGACTAAGATAAGTGACCAAGGTGCGAGGACTAAGTGGCTGACCAAGGTTCTAGGACCAAGTGGCGTGACCAAGGATACAGGACTGAGTGGAGAAACGATGTGTCCTGGACAAACTGGAGTGACCAAGATTACAGGACTAAGTGTAGTGAGCTGGGTTTAATTACTAAGTTGAGTGTCCAAGGTTCCAAGACAAAGTGGAGTGACCAAGGTTTGAGGAAAAAATAGAGTGACCAAGGTTGCAGGACTAAGTGGAGTGACCAAGGTTCCAGGACGAAGTGGAGTGACCAAGGTTCAAGGGAAAAGTTTAGTGATCAAGGTTCCAGGACTATGTGGAGTGACCCACTATTACAGGACTAAGTGAAGTGACTAAGATTCCAGGACTAATTGTAGTGCCAAGGTTCCAGAACTTAATAAATTTACCATAGTTCCAGGACTAAGTAGACTGACGAAGGTTCCAGGGCTAAGTGGAGAGACCAAGAGTCCATTACTGAATGGAGTGACCAACGTTCTAGGACTAAGTAGAGTGACCAAGTTTCCAGGTCTATATTGATTGATCAACGTTTCAGGACTAAATAGAGTGACCAAGGTTCCAGTGATAGGTATAATGACCAAGGTTCCAATACTAAGTGGAGTGACCAAGGGTCCAGGACTAAGTGAAGTGACCAAGGTTCGACGAATATCTGGTTGACCATTGTTCCAGAACTATGTGGTGTGGCCAAAGTTCCAGGACTAAGTGGAGTGACAAAGGGTCCAGGTCTAAGTGGAGTGACCAAGGTTCCAGGAATAAGTGGACTTAGCTGGGTTCCAGGATTAATTGGAGTGACCAAGGTTCCAGGACAAAGTGGAGTGACCATGGTTTCATAATTAAATAGATTGAGCAAGGTTCCAGGAGGAAGTTGAGTGACCAAGGTTCTAGGACGATGAGGAGTAACCAATGTTCCAGGACTAAGTGGAGTGATCAAGGCTCCAGGACTAAGTGGAGTGACAAAATTTCCAGAACTAAATAGAGTGACCAGGGTTCCAGTACTAAGTTGATTGACCAAGGTTCCAGGACAAAGTGGAGTGACCAAGGTTCCACGTCTACGTATTTAGTGACTAACGTTCTAAGACTAAGTGGAGTGTAAAAGTTTCCAGTTCTATATGGAGTGTCCAACTTTCCAGGACTAAAGAGAGTGACAAAGGTTCCAGAACTAAGTTGAGTGATCAAGATTCCAGGACTAAGTGGAATGACCATGGATCCATGACTAAGTGAAGTGACCAAGGTTCGAGCAGTAAGTGGAGTCAACTGACTTCCAGGAGGAAATGGAGTGATCAAGTTTCCTGGACAAAGTGGAGTTACCAAGGTTTGAGGACTAAATAGAGCGATCAAGGTTCCACGACTAAGTGGAGTGACCAAGGTTCCAGGACTATGTGGAGTGATAAATGTTCAAGGACTAAGTGCACTGACCAAGGTTCCAGGACTAAGTGCACTGACCAAGGTACCAGGACTAAGTGGAGTGACCAAGGTTCCAGGACTAGAGTGACGAGGGTTCCAGGACTAACTGGAATGACCAAGGTTTCAGGACTAAATAGAGTGCCCAATGTTCCAGGACTAGTTGGAGTGACCAATGTTCTAGGACTAAGTGGAGTGACCAAGGTTCCAGGACTATGTGGAGTGACCAAGGTTTCAGGACTAAGTTGAGCGAACAGTGCTCCAGGACTAAGTGGAGTGACCAAGGTTCCAGGACTAATTGGAGTGCGAAGGATCCAGAACTAAATAGAGTGATCAGAGTTCCAGGACTAAGTGGAGTGACCATGGTTACAGGGCTAAGTGGAGAGACCAAAAGTCCATGACTAAATGGGGTGACCAACGTTCTAAGACTAAGTGGAGTGACCAAGTTTCCAGGTCTACATGGAGTGAGCAACGTTCCAGGACTAAATGGACTGACCAAGGTTCCAGTACTAAGTGGAGTTACATGGTTTCCAGGACAAAGTGGAGTGGCCAAAGTTCCTGGAGTAAGTGGAGTGACCAAGGTTCCAGGACTAAATGGACTGACCAAGTTTCCAGGAGTAAGTGGAGTTACCAGATTTCCAGGATAAAGTGGAGAGACCAAGGTTCCAGTACAAAGTTGAGTGACAAAGATTCCAGGACAAAGTGAACTGACCAAGATTCTAATACTAATTGGAGTGACTAAGGGTCCAGGACTAAGCGGAGTGACCAAGGTTCCTGGACTAAGTGGAGTGGCCAAGGTTCCTGGAGTAAGTGGAGTGACCAAGGTTCCAGGACTAAATGGAGTAACCAAGGTTCAAGGAGAAAGAAGAGTGACCAAGGTTCCAGGACTAAGTGGAGTCACCAAGTTTCAAGGAGTAAGTGGATTGATCAAGATTCCGGGACTCACTGGCGTTACCAGAGTTCCAGGACTTAGTGGAGTGACCAAGGTTCCAGGAATAAGTGGAGTGACCAAGGTTCAACGACTAAATGGAGTGACCAAATTTCCAGAACTAAATGGAGTGACCAAGGTTCCAGGACTAAGTGGAATAACCAAGGCTCCAGGACTAAGTGGAATGATCAAGGTTCCAGAACTAAGTGGAGTGACCAAGGGTCCAGGACTAAGTGGAGTGACCAAGGTTCCAGAACTAAGTATAGTGACCAAGTTTCCAGGATTAAGTGGTGTGACCAAGTTTCCAGAACTAAATAGAGTGACAAGGGATCCAAGACTATGTTGCGTGACCAAGGTTTCAGGACAAAGAGAAGTGACCAATGTTGCTGGACTAAGTGGAGTGCCCATGGATCGAGGACTAAGTGGACTGACCAAGTTTCCAGGACTGTGGAGTTACAAGGGTTCCAGGACAAAGTGGAGTGACCAAGGTTCCAGTACAAAGTTGAGTGACAAAGGTTCCAAGACTAAGTGAACTCACGAAGATTCTAATAATAATTGCAGTGACTAAGCGTCCAGGACTAAGTGGAGTGAGCAAAGCTCGTGGACTAAGTGGAGTGGCCAAGGTTCCTGGAGTAAGTAGAGTGACCAAGTTTCGAGGACTAAGTGGAGTGACCAAGGTTCCAGCACTTAGTGGAGTGACCAAGTTTCCAGGACTAAGTGGAATGATCAAGGTTCCAGAACTAAGTGGAGTGACCAAGGGTCCAGGACTAAGTGGAGTGACCAAGGTTCCAAGACTAAGTGGAGTGACCAGGTTTCCACTAGTAAGTGGATTGACCAAGATTCCAGGACTCACTGGAGTGACCAGGGTTCCAGCACTTAGTGGAGTGACCAAGGTTCCAGGAGAAAGTGGAGTGACCAAGGTTCCAAGACTAAGTGGAGAGACCAGGTTTCCACTAGTAAGTGGATTGACCAAGATTCCAGGACTCACTGGATTGACCAGGGTTCCATCACTTAGTGGAGTGACCAAGTTTCCAGGACTAAGTGGAATGATCAAGGTTCCAGAACTAAGTGGAGTGACCAAGGGTCCAGGACTAAGTGGAGTGACCAAGGTTCCACGACTAAGTGGAATGATCAAGGTTCCAGAACTAAGTGGAGTGACCAAGGGTCCAGGACTAAGTGGAGAGGCCAAGATTCCAAAAGTAAGTGTAGTGACCAACGTTCCAGGACTATGTGGAGTGACCAAGATTCAAAAAGTAAGTGGAGTTACAAAGGTTCCAGGACATTCAAAGGTTCCAGGACTAAGTGGAGTTACAGAGATTCCAAAAGTAAGAGGAGTGACCAATGTTTCAGGACGAAGTGGAATGACCAAGGTTCTTGGAGTAAGTGGAGTGACCAAGGTTCCAGGACTAAGTGGACTGACCTAGGTTCTAGTACTAATTGGAGTGTCTAAGGGTGAGGGACTAACTGGAGTGACCAAGGTTCCTGGACTAAGTGGAGTTCAAGGTTCCAGTAGTAAGTGTAGTGGCAAAGGCTCCAGGAGTAAGTGAAGTGACCAAGGTTCCAGGAGTAAGAGGAGTTACCAAGGTTCCATAACTAATGGAGTGACCAATGCTCAAGTATTAAGTGGAGTGACCAAGGTTCCAGGACTAAGTGGAGTGACCAAGGTCCAAGGAGTAAGGGGAATAACCGACAATCATGGACTAAATGAAGAGACCAAATTTCCAGAACTAAATGGAGTGACCAAGGTTCCAGGACTAAGTTAATTGACCAAGGATCCAGTACTAAATGGAGTGACCATGGTTCTAGGAATAAGTGGAGTGACTAAGTTTCCAGGACCAAGTAGAGTGACCAAGGTTCCAGGACTAAGTGGAGAGACCAAGGTTCCAGGACGAAGTTGAGAGACCATGGTTCAAGGACTAAGTTGAGTGATCAAGGTTCCAGGACTATGTGGAGTGACCAAGGTTCCAGGACTAAGTTTAGAGAATTGGGCTCCAGGACTAAGTGGAGTGACCAAGTTTCTAGGATTAAGTGAAGTGACCAACGTTGCAAGACTAAGATAAGTGACCAAGGTTCGAGGACTAAGTGGCTGACCAAGGTTCTAGGACCAAGTGGCGAGACCAAGGATCAAGGACTGAGTGGAGTGACGATGTGTCCAGGACAAAGTGGAGTGACCAAGATTACAGGACTAAGTGTAGTGAGTTGGGTTCAATTACTAAGTGGAGAGTCCAAGGTTCCAAGACAAAGTGGAGTGACCAAGGTTTGAGGAAAAAATAGAGTGACCAAGGTTCCAGGACTAAGTGGAGTGACCAAGGTTCCAGGACGAAGAGGAGTGACCAAGGTTCAAGGGAAAAGTTGAGTGATCAAGGTTCCAGGACTATGTGGAGTGAACCACTATTCCAGGACTAAGTGAAGTGTCTAAGATTCCAGGACTAATTGTAGTGCCAAGGTTCCAGAACTTAATAAATTGACCATAGTTCCAGGACTAAGTAGAGAGACGAAGGTTCCAGGGCAAAATGGAGAGACCAAGAGTCCATTACTGAATGGAGTGACCAACGTTCTAAGACTAAGTATAGTGACCAAGTTTCCAGGTCTATATTGATTGACCAACGTTCCAGGACTAAATAGAGTGACCAAGGTTCCAGTGATAAGCATAGTAACCAAGGTTCCAATACTAAGTGGAGTGACCAAGGCTTCAGGACTAAATGAAGTGACCAAGGTTCGACGAATATGAGGTTGACGATTGTTCCAGGGCTAAGTGGTGTGGCCAAAGTTCCAGGACTAAGTGGAGTGACAAAGGGTCCAGGACTAAGTGGAGTGACCAAGGTTCCAGGAATAAGTGGACTTAGCTGGGTTCCAGGATTAATTGGAGTGACCAAGGTTCCAAGACAAAGTGGAGTGACCATGGTTTCATAATTAAATAGAGTGAGCAAGGTTCCAGGACTAAGTGGAGTGATCAAGGTGCCAGGACTAAGTGGAGTGGCAACATTTCCAGAACTAAATAGAGTGACCAGTGTTCCAGGACTAAGTTGATTGACCAAGGTTCCAGGACAAAGTGGAGTGACCAAGGTTCCACGTCTACGTATTTAGTGACTAACGTTCTAAGACTAAGTGGAGTGTAAAAGTTTCCAGTTTTATATGGAGTGACCAACGTTCCAGGACTAAAGAGAGTGACAAAGGTTCCAGAACTAAGTTGAGTGATCAAGGTTCCAGGATTAAGTGGAATGACCATGGATCCAGGACTAAGAGGAGTGACCAAGGTTCGAGCAGTAAGTGGAGTGAACTGAGTTCCAGGAGGAAGTGGAGTGACCAAGTTTCCTGGACAAAGTGAAGTTACCAAGGTTTGAGGACTAAATAGAGCGATCAAGGTTCCTCGACTAAGTGGAGTGACCAAGGTTCCAGGACTATGTGGAGTGATCAATGTTCCAGGACTAAGTGCACTGACCAAGGTTCCAGGACTAAGTGCACTGACCAAGGTACCAGGACTAAGTGGAGTGACCAAGGTTCCAGGACTAGAGTGACGAGGGTTCAAGGACTAACTGAAATGACCAAGGTTTCAGGATTAAATAGAATGTCCAATGTTCCAGGAATAGTTGGAGTGACCAATGTTCCAGGACTAAGTGGAGTGACCAAGGTTTCATAATTAAATAGAGTGAGCAAGGTTCCAGGACTAAGTGGAGTGATCAAGGTGCCAGGACTACGTGGAGTGGCAACATTTCCAGAACTAAATAGAGTGACCAGTGTTCCAGGACTAAGTTGATTGACCAAGGTTCCAGAACAAAGTGGAGTGACCAAGGTTCCACGTCTACGTATTTAGTGACTAACGTTCTAAGACTAAGTGGAGTGTAAAAGTTTCCAGTTTTATATGGAGTGACCAACGTTCCAGGACTAAAGAGAGTGACAAAGGTTCCAGAACTAAGTTGAGTGATCAAGGTTCCAGGATTAAGTGGAATGACCATGGATCCAGGACTAAGAGGAGTGACCAAGGTTCGAGCAGTAAGTGGAGTGAACTGAGTTCCAGGAGGAAGTGGAGTGACCAAGTTTCCTGGACAAAGTGGAGTTACCAAGGTTTGAGGACTAAATAGAGCGATCAAGGTTCCTCGACTAAGTGGAGTGACCAAGGTTCCAGGACTATGTGGAGTGATCAATGTTCCAGGACTAAGTGCACTGACCAAGGTTCCAGGACTAAGTGCACTGACCAAGGTACCAGGACTAAGTGGAGTGACCAAGGTTCCAGGACTAGAGTGACGAGGGTTCAAGGACTAACTGAAATGACCAAGGTTTCAGGACTAAATAGAATGTCCAATGTTCCAGGACTAGTTGGAGTGACCAATGTTCCAGGACTAAGTGGAGTGACCAAGGTTCCAGGACTATGTGGAGTGACCAAGGTTTCAGGACTAAGTTGAGCGAACAGGGCTCCAGGACTAAGTGGAGTGACCAAGGTTCCAGGACTAATTGGAGTGCGAAGGATCCAGAACTAAATAGAGTGATCAGAGTTCCAGGACTAAGTGGAGTGACCATGGTTACAGGGCTAAATGGAGAGACCAAGAGTCCATGACTAAATGGGGTGACCAACGTTCTAAGACTATGTGGAGTGACCAAGTTTCCAGGTCTATATGGAGTGAGCAACGTTCCAGGACTAAATGGAGTGACCAAGGTTCCAGAATTAAGTGGAGTTACAAGGTTTCCAGGACAAAGTGGAGTGGCCAAGGTTCCTGGAGTAAGTGGAGTGACCAAGGTTCCAGGACTAAATGGACTGACCAAGTTTCCAGGACTAAGTGGAGTTACCAGATTTCCAGGATAAAGTGGAGAGACCAAGGTTCCAGTACAAAGTTGAGTGACAAAGATTCCAGGACAAAGTGAACTGACCAAGATTCTAATACTAATTGGAGTGACTAAGGGTCCAGGACTAAGTGGAGTGACCAAGGTTCCTGGAGTAAGTGGAGTGACCAAGGTTCCAGGACTAAATGGAGTGACCAAGTTTCCAGGAGAAAGAACAGTGACCAAGGTTCCAGGACTAAGTGGAGTCACCGAGTTTCAAGGAGTAAATATAAACACAAATGCAGTATAATGTGATCCTTTATTGACAACGTTTCACCCACACAGTGGGCTTTTTCAAGTCACACACGAATCTACCTGGGGTTGGAAGGTACGAGAGTATTTATAGTCAGAATGTTGAAGTCAGGTGAAGAATGCTGCATCTGATGATCTACCGGGTGGGGTTATAGACTCTTGGGTAGCTTGGCAGGGGTATTGGACAAGTTGTAGACCTTCTGCAGTGTTCTTATGTGGGATAGCGATGAAGAAGTTTCTTGGCGAGTGGTTCAGCTATGTTATAGAAGCCATTGTTCTGGTTGAAATTGTTGGTTATAGAGATAAACGATGATTCCAGGATTCTTCTGTATTGAGTGTTGTCTTCTGTGGCTATAAGTCTTGAGTTTCTGTAGTTAATTAAATGGTTGTGTGAATTGCGATGTTGTACACAGGCATTCCTTGTATCGTCAGTCCTGCTTGCATATTGGTGTTCTGAAATACGTGTTTGGAGGTCTCTTGATGTTTCGCCCACATATAATTTGTTGCAGTCATTACAAGGGATTATGTATACCCCTGCAGAGGATGGAGGCTTGTCCTGTCTACTACTGGTGATGTCCTTGATGGTCGTGGTTGTGGAGGTAGATACTTGGAATGATGTTTTGGCAAAGATGTTGGAAACATGTTTGGCAATGGAGTTGGTGGGAAGGACTATGTATCTCTTCTCGGCAGTGTCTTCTCTGGGTGTGTTGAAGATGTTTAATGCTCGCCGTCTGCAGTCTCTGATGAAGTGACGAGGATAGTGGAGTTTGGAAAATACTTGTTCAATTATAGTGCATTCTTCCTCAAGGAACTCGTTGCTGCAGATTCTGAGTGCACGCAGGAAGAAGCCTATAATTACACCACGTTTGGTTTTGGTGTCGTGGTGAGAGTAGAAGTGGAGAAGATCGTTTTGGTTGGTGGGTTTTCGATAGACTTTAAAACGAAGTTCGTGGTCAGCTTTGCAACCACGACCATCAAGGACATCACCAGTAGTAGACAGGACAAGCCTCCATCCTCTGCAGGGGTATACATAATCCCTTGTAATGACTGCAACAAATTATATGTGGGCGAAACATCAAGAGACCTCCAAACACGTATTTCAGAACACCAATATGCAAGCAGGACTGACGATACAAGGAATGCCTGTGTACAACATCGCAATTCACACAACCATTTAATTAACTACAGAAACTCAAGACTTATAGCCACAGAAGACAACACTCAATACAGAAGAATCCTGGAATCATCGTTTATCTCTATAACCAACAATTTCAACCAGAACAATGGCTTCTATAACATAGCTGAACCACTCGCCAAGAAACTTCTTCATCGCTATCCCACATAAGAACACTGCAGAAGGTCTACAACTTGTCCAATACCCCTGCCAAGCTACCCAAGAGTCTATAACCCCACCCGGTAGATCATCAGATGCAGCATTCTTCACCTGACTTCAACATTCTGACTATAAATACTCTCGTACCTTCCAACCCCAGGTAGATTCGTGTGTGACTTGAAAAAGCCCACTGTGTGGGTGAAACGTTGTCAATAAAGGATCACATTATACTGCATTTGTGTTTATATTTCCATTGTGTCGGTATTTTATACCACTTATTTCTTTCAAGGAGTAAGTGGATTGATCAAGATTCCAGGACTCACTGGAGTTACCAGAGTTCCAGGACTTAGTGTAGTGACCAAGGTTCCAGGACTAAGTGGAGTTACCAAAGTTCGACGACTAAATGGAGTGACCAAATTTCCAGAACTAAATGGAGTGACCAATGTTCCAGGACTAAGTGGAATAACCAAGGCTCCAGGACTAAGTGGAATGATCAAGGTTCCAGAACTAAGTGGAGTGACCAAGGTTCCAGGAGTAAGTGGAGTGACCAAGGTTCCAGGACTAAGTGGAGTGACCAAGGTTCTGTAACTAAGTGGAGTGACCAATGGTCCAGGACTAAGTGTACTGACCAAAGTTCCAGGACTAAGTGGAGTGACCAAGGTCCAATGAGTAAGGGGAATAACCGACAATCATAGACTAAATGAAGAGACCAAATTTCCAGAACTAAATGGAGTGACCAAGGTTCCAGGACTAAGTGAATTAACAAAGGATCAAGCACTAAATTGAGTGACCATGGTTCGAGGAATAAGTGGAGTTACTAAGTTTCCAGGACGAAGTGGAGTGACCAAGGTTCCAGGACTTAGTGGAGAGACCAAGGTACCAGGACGAAGTGGAGAGACAAAGGTTCAAGGACTAAGTTGAGTGATCTAGGTTCCAGGACTATGTGGATTGACTAAGGTTCCAGGACTAAGTTCAGAGATCTGGGCTCCAGGACTAAGTGGAGTGACCAAGTTTCCAGGATTAAGTGAAGTGACCAATGTTGCAAGACTAAGATAAGTGACCAAGGCTTGAGGACTAAGTGGCTGACCAAGGTTCTAGGACAAAGAGGCGTGACCAAGGCTCCTGGACTGAGTGGAGTGACGAAGTGTCCAGGACAAAGTGGAGTGACCAAGATTACAGGACTAAGTGAAGTGAGCTGGGTTCCAGGATTAAGTGGAGAGTCCAAGGTTCCAAGACAAAGTGGAGTGACCAAGGTTCAAGGACAAAGTTGAGTGATCAAGGTTCGATGACTATGTGGAGTGACCACTATTACATGACTAAGTGAAGTGACGAAGATTCCAGGACTAATTGGAGTGCCATAGTTCCAGAACTAAATAAATTGACCATAGTTCCAGGATTAAGTAGAGTGACCAAGGTTCCAGGGCTAAGTGGAGAGACCAAGAGTCCATTAGTAAATGAAGTGACCAACGTTCTAAAACTAAGTGGAGTGGCCAAGTTTCCAGGTCTATATTGAGTGACCAACGTTCCAGGACTAAATCGAGTGACAAAGGTTCCAGTGATAATTGGACTGACCAAGGTTCCAATACTAACTGGAGTGATTAAGTGTCCAGGACTAAGTGAAGTGACCAAGGTTCGACTACAATGTGGTTGACCATTGCTCCAGGACTAAGTGGTGTGGCCAAAGTTCCAGGCTAAGTGCAGTGACAAAGGGTCCAGGACTAAGTATAGTGACCAATGTTTAAGGAATAAGTAGAATTAGCTTGGTTCCAGGATTAATTGGAGTGAGCAAGGTTCCACGACAAAGTGGAGTGACCAATGTTTCAGGTTTAAATAAAGTGAGCATGGTTCAAGGACTAAGTTGAGTGATCAAGGTTCAAGGACTATGTGGAGTGACCAAGGTTCCAGGACTAAGTTCAGAGAATTGGGCTCCAGGACTAAGTGGAGTGACCAAGTTTTCAGGATTAAGTGAAGTGACCAACGTTGCAAGACTAAGATAGGTGACCAAGGTTCGAGGACTAAGTGGCTGACCAAGGTTCTAGGACCAAGTGGCGTGACCAAGGATCAAGGACTGAGTGGAGTGACGATGTGTCCAGGAAAAAGTGGAGTCACCAAGATTACAGGACTAAGTGTAGTGAGCTGGGTTCAATTACTAAGTGGAGTGTCCAAGGTTCCAAGACAAAGTGGAGTGACCAAGGTTTGAGGAAAAAATAGAGTGACCAAGGTTCCAGGACTAAGTGGAGTCACCAAGGTTCCAAGACAAAGTGGAGTGACCAAGGTTCAAGGACAAAGTTGAGTGATCAAGGTTCGAGGACTATGTGGAGTGACCACTATTCCAGGACTAAGTGGAGTGACCAAGATTCCAGGACTAATTGGAGTGCCATAGTTCCAGAACTAAACAAATTGACCATAGTTCCACGATTAAGTAGAGTGACCAAGATTCCAGGGCTAAGTTGAGAGACCAAGAGTCCATTACTAAATGGAGTGACCAACGTTCTAAGACTAAGTGGAGTGGCCAATTTTCCAGGTCTATATTGAGTAACCAACGTTCCAGGACTAAATAGAGTGACAAAGGTTCCAGCGATAAGTGGACTGACCAAGGTTCCAATACTAACTGGAGTGACCAAGGGTTCAGGACTAAGTGAAGTGACCAAGGTTCGACTACCATGTGGTTGACCATTGCTCCAGAACTAAGTGGTGTGGCCAAAGTTCCAGGGCTAAGTGGAGTGACAAAGGGTCCAGGACTAAGTATAGTGACCAATGTTCCAGGAATACCTGGAATAAGTAGAATTAGCTTGGTTCCAGGATTAATTGGAGTGACCAAGGTTCCACGACAAAGTGGAGTGACCATTGTTTCAGGATTAAATAGAGTGAACAAGGTTCCAGGAGGAAGTTGAGGGACCAAGGTTCTAGGACTATGTGGAGTAACCAATGTTCCAGGACTAAGTGGAGTGATCAAGGTTCCAGGACTAATTGGAGTGACCAAATATCCAGAACTAAATAAAGTGACCAGGGTTCCAGGACTAAGCGGATTGACCAAGGTTCCAGGACAAAGTGGAGTGACCAAGGTTCCATGTCTATGGATTTAGTGACTAACGTTCTAAGACTAAGTGGAGTGACAAAGTTTCCAGTTCTACATGGAGTGACCAACGTTCCAGGGCTAAATAGAGTGGCGAAGGTTCCAGGACTAAGTTGAGTGACCAAGGTTCCAGGTCTAAGTGGAGTGACCGTGGATCCAGGACTAAGTGGAGTGACCAAGGTTCGAATAGTAAGTGGAGTGAACTGAGTTCCAGGAGGAAGTGGAGTGACCAAGTTTCCTGGACAAAGTGGAGTTAACAAGGATTGAGGACTAAATAGAGCGATCAAGGTTCCACGAATGAGTGGAGTGAACAATGTTCCAGGACTATGTGGAGTGATAAGTGTTCCAGGAGTAAGTGCACTGACCAAGGTTCCAGGACTAGGTGCATTGACCGAGGTTGCAGGACTATGTGGAGTGACCAAGGTTCCAGGAGTGGAGTGATCAGGGTTCCAGGACTAAGTGGAATGACCAAGGTTTCAGGACTAAATAGAGTGACCAATGTTCCATGACTAAGTGGAGTGACCAATGTTCCAGGACTAAGTGGAGTGACCAAGGTTCCATGACTATGTGGAGTGATCAAGGTTTCAGTACTAACTGGAGTGCGAATGATCCAGAACTAAATAGAGTGACTATAGTTCCAGGACTTAGTGTGGTGACCAAGGTTAGATGACTAATTTTAGTGGCCAATGTTCCAGGACTAAGTGGAGTGACCAAGGTTCCAGGACTATGTGGAGTGACCAAGGTTTCAGGACTAATTGGAGTGCGAATGTTCCAGAAATAAATAGGGAGACTATTGTTCCAGGACTAAGTGGAGTGACCAAGGTTACATGACTAATTAAAGTGCGAAGGTTCCAGAACTAAATAGAGTGACCAGAGTTCCAGGACTAAGTGGAGTGACCAAGGTTACAGGGCTAAGTGGAGACACCAAGAGTCCATAACTAAATGGGGTGACAAACGTTCTAAGACTAAGTAGAGTGACCAAGTTTCCAGGTCTATATGGAGTGAGCAACGTTCCAGGACTAAATGGAGTGACCAAGGTTTCAGTACAAAGTGGAGTGACCAAGGTTCCAGGACTAAGTGGAGTGACCAAGGGTCAAGGACTAAGTAAATTGACCAAGGTTTGACGACTAAATGCTGACCATGGTTCCATGACTAAGTGGCGTGACTAAAGTTCCAGGACTAAGGGGAGTGACAAAGTGCCCAGGACTAAGTGGAGTCACCAAGGTTCCAGGAATAAGTGCAGTGAGCTGGGTTGCAGGATTAAGAGGAGTGACGAAGTTTCCACGACAAAGCGGAGTGACAATGGTTTCAGGATTAAATAGATTGAGCAAGGTTCCAGGACGAAGTTGAGTGACCAAGGTTCTAGGACTATGTGGAGTATCCAATGTTCCATGACTAAGTGTAGTGATCAAGGTTCCAGGTCTAAGTGGAGTGACCAAATTTCCATAACTTAATGGAGTGACCAATGTTCCAGGACTAAGTGGATTAACCAAGGTTCCAGGACAAAGTGGAGTGACCAAGGTTCCATGTCTATGTATTTAATGACTAAGGTTCTAAGACTAAGTGGAGTGACCAAGTTTCCAGTTCTAAATGGAGTGACAAACGTTCCAGGACTAAATAGAGTGACGAAGGTTCCAGGACCAAGTTGAGTGACCAAGGTTCCAGGACTAAGTGGAGTGACCATGGATCCAGGACTAAGTGGAGTGACCAAGGTTCGAGGAGTAAGTGGAGTGAACTGAGTTCCAGGAGGAAGTGGAGTGACAAAGTTTCCTGGACAAAGTGTAGTGACCAAGGTAGTGACCAAGTGTAGTGACCACGACTAAGTGGAGTGACCAATGTTCCAGGACTATGTGGAGTGATCAATGTTCCAGGACTAAGTGCACTGACCAAGGTTCCAGGACTAAGAGGAGTGATCAAGGTTCCACAACTAGAGTAACCAGGGTTCCAGGACTAAGTGGAATGACCAATGTTTCAGGACTAAATAGAGTGACTATAGTTCCAGGACTAAGTGGAGTGACCAATGTTCCAGGACTAAGTGGAGTGACCAAGGTTCCAGGATTATGTGCAGTGATCAAGGTTTCAGGACTAAGTTGAGCTAACAGGGCTCCAGGACAAAGTGGAGTGACCAAGGTTCCAGGACTAATTGGAGTGCGAAGGTTCCAGAACTAAATAGAGTAACAAGAGTTCCAGGACTAAGTGGAGTGACCAAGGTTACAGGGCTAAGTGGAAAGACCAAGAGTCCATGAGTAAATGGGGTGTCCAACGTTCTAAGACTAAGTGGAGTGACCAAGTTTCAAGGTCTATATGAAGTGAGCAACGTTCCAGGACTAAATTGAGTGACAAAGGTTCCAGTACTAAGTGGAGTTACCAGGGTTCCAGGAATAAGTGGAGTGACCAAGGGTCCAGAACTAAGTGAAGTGACCAAGGTTTGAAGACTAAGTGGCTGACAATGGTTCCATGACTAAGTGGCGTGACCAAAGTTCCAGGACTAAGTGGAGTCACCAAGGTTCCAGAAATAAGTGGAGTGAGCTGGGATGCAGGATTAAGTGGAGTGACCAAGGTTCCACGACAAAGTGGAGTGACCATGGTTTCAGGATTAAATAGATTGAGCTAGGTTCCAGGACTAAATTGAGTGACCAAGTTTCCAGTACTAAGTGGAGTTACCAAATTTCCAGGACTAAGTAGAGTGACCAAATTTCCAGAACTAAGTGGAGTTACCAAGGGTCCTGGACTAAGTGGAGAGACAAAGGTTCCAAGGCTAAGTGTAGTGATCAAGGTCCCAGGAGTAAGGGGAATGACCTATGATCATATACTTAATGAAGTGAAAAAATTTCCAGAACTAAATGGAGTGACCAAGGTTCCAGGACGAAGTGGAGTGATCAGGGTTCAAGGACTAAGTTGAGTGATCAAGATTTCAGGACTATGTGGAGTGACTAATGTTCCAGGAGTAAGTGGAGTGACCAAGGTTCCAGGGCTAACTGGAGTGCGAAGGTTCCAGAACTAAATAGAGTGACCAGAGTTCCAAGGCAACGTGGAGTGACCAAGGTTACAGGGCTAAGTGGAGAGACCAAGAGTCCATGACTAAACGGAGTGACTAACTTTCTAAGCCTAAGTGGAGTGACCAAGTTTCCAGGTCTATACTGTGTGAGCAACGTTCCAGGACTAAATAGAGTGACCAAAATGTCAGTACTATGTGGAGTGACCAAGGTTCCAGTACTAAGTGGAGTTACTAAGGTTCCAGAGCTAAGTGGAGCGACCAAGGGTTCAGGACTAAGTAGAGTGAACAAGGTTCCAGGACTAAGTTGAGTGACCAAGGTTCCAGGACTAAGTGGTGTGACCAAGATTCCAAAAGTAAGTGGAGTGACCAACGTTCCAGGACTATGTGGAGTGACCAAGTTTCCAGGAGTAAGTGGAGTGACCAAGGTTCCAGGACTAACTGGACTGACCAAGGTTCTAGTAATAATTGGAGTGACTAAGGGTCCGGGACTAAGTGGAGTGACCAAGGTTCCAGGACTAAGTGAACTGACCAAACTTCTAGCACTAATTGGAGTGACTAAGGGTCCGGGACTAAGTGGAGTGACCAAGGTTCCGGGACTAAGTGTAGTGGCTAAGGTTTCAGAAGTGGAGTGACCAAAGTTCCAGGACTAAGCGGAGTGACCAAAATTCCAGGAATAAATGGAGTGACCAAGGTTCCAGGAGTAAGTGGAGTGACCAAGGTTCCAGGAGTAAGTGGAGAGATCAAGGTTCCAGGACTAAGTGGACTGACCAAGGTTCTAGTACTAATTGGAGTGACTAAGGGTCCGGGACTAAGTGGAGTGACCAAGGTTCCTGGACTAAGTGGAGTGGGCAAGGTTCCAGGAGTAAGTGGAGTGACCAAGGTTCCAGGACTAAGTGGAGTGACCAAAGTTCCAGGACTAAGTGGAGTGACCAAGGTTCGAGGAGTAAGTGGAGTGACAAAGGTTCCAAGACTAAGTGGAGTGACCAAGATTCCAGGACTGACTGGAGTGACAAGGGTTCCAGGATTAAGTGGAGTGACCAATGGTCCAGGTCTATATGGAGTGACCAACGTTCAAAGACTAAGTGCAGTTACAAAGTTTCCAGGTCTATATGGAGTGACCAACGTTCCAGGACTATGTGGAGTGATCAAGATTCAAAAAGCAAGTGGAGTTACAAAGGTTCCAGGAATAAGTGGAGTGACCAAAATTCCAGGACTAAGTGTAGTGACCAAGGTTCCAGGAGTAAGTGGAGTGACCAAGGTTCCTGGACTAAGTGGACTGACCAAGGTTTTAGTACTAATTTGAGTGACTAAGGGTCCGTTACTAAGTGGAGTGACCAAGGTTCCAGGACAAAGTGGAGTGACCAAGGTCCAAGGAGTAACGGGAATAACCGACTATCATGGACTAAATGAAGAGACCAAATTTCCAGAACTAAATGGAGTGACCATGGTTCTACGAATAAGTGGAGAGACCAAGGTTCCAGGACGAAGTGGAGACACCAAGGTTCAAGAACTAAGTTGAGTGAACAAGGTTCCAGGACTATGTGGAGTGACCAATGTTCCAATTCAAAGATCAGAGAGCTGGGCTCCACGACTAAGTGGAGTGACCAAGGTTCCAGGACTAAGTGGAGTGACCAAGGTTCCAGGACAAAGTGGGGTGACCAAGATTCCAAAAGTAATTGGAGGGACTAACGTTCCAGGGCTATATGGAGTGACCAAGATTCAAAAAGTAAGTGGAGTTACAAAGGTTCCAGGACTAAGTGGAATGAACCAGATTCCAAAAGTAAGTGGGGTAACCAAGGTTCCAGGAGTAAGTGGAGTCACCAAGGTTCCAAGAATAAGTGGAGTGACCAAGGTTCCAGGACTAAGTGGACTGAACAAGGTTCAAGAACTAATTGGAGTGACTAAGGGTCCAGGACTAAGTGGAGTGACCAAGGTTCCTCGACTAAGTGGAGTGACCAAAGTTGCAGGACTAAGTGTAGTGACCAAGCTTAGAGGAGAAAGTGGAGTGACAAAGGTCCCAGGATTAAGTGGAGTGACCAAGTTTCCAGGAGTAAGTGAATAGATTAAGATTCCAGGAGTAAGTGAATAGATTAAGATTCCAGGCCTCACTGGAGTGACAGGTTCGACGAATGTGTGGTTGACCGTTGTTCCAGGGCTAAGTGTGTGGCCAAAGTTCCAGGACTAAGTGGAGTGACAAAGGGTACAGGACTAAGTGGAGTGACAAAGGTTCCAGGAATAAGTGGACTTAGCTGGTTTCCAGGATTAATTGGATAGACCAAGGTTCCACGACAAAGTGGAACGACCATGGTTTCAGGATTAAATAGAGTGAGCAAGGTTCCAGGAGGAAGTTTAGTGACCAAGGTTCTAATACTATGTGGAGTAACCAATGTTCCAGGACTAAGTGGAGTGATCAAGGTTTCAGGACTAAGTGGAGTGACCAAATTTACAGAACTAAATAGAGTCACCAGGGTTCCAGGACTAAGTTGATTGACCAACGTTCCAGGACAAAGTGGAGTGACCAAGGTTCCATGTCTACGTATTTAGTGACTAACGTTCTAAGACTAAGTGGAGTGTAAAAGTTTCCAGTTCTATATGGAGTGACCAACGTTCCAGGACTAAAGAGAGCGACAAAGGTTCCAGGACTAAGTTGAGTGATCAAGGTTCCAGGACTAAGTGGAATGACCATGGATCCAGGATTAAGTGGAGTGACCAAGGTTCGAGCAGTAAGTGGAGTGAACTGAGTTCCAGGAGGAAGTGGAGTGACCAAGTTTCCTGGACAAAGTGGAGTTACCAAGGTTTGAGGACTAAATAGAGCGATCAGGGTTCCACGACTAAGTGGAGTGACCAAGGTTCCAGGACTATATGGAGTGATCAATGTTCCAGGACTAAGTGCACTGACCAAGGTTCCAGGACTAAGAGCACTGACCAATGTACCAGGACTAAGTGGAGTGACCAAGGTTCCAGGACTAGAGTGGAAATATTGAGGTGATAGTCCAACAGTGGCAGTGATACGATGTTTATGGTTAACAAATTAACAGTGTTCCTGCGTTCCTATGTTCTTACGTCCTTATGAAGAACTGAGAAGCGAGAAGAATTTAATTTGAAAAGGATGTGCCAAGTATAAGCCAGTAGGCCTGCTGCAGTGTTCTTCCATTCTTATGTTTTTAGAAGAGCCAAGCTTATGGCTAACAGTACTACAGTGGCTCAATTCATCAACAGGTGGTCCTTGTGGAGATTGTGAGGGCACGGTTTCCGAGGCGAAGAGTCAAGCTTGTAGAAAGCTATGGTTTCGTTTTTCCTCTCTACGTCAGAAGAATTCTTCGCTTCCTCTGTGAGTATTATTATTATTATTATTATTATTATTATTATTATTATTATTATTATTATTATTATTATTATTATTATTATTATTATTATTATTTTTATTAGCTTTATGTCCAATGGGAGCAATACAGCACTTGGTCCTCAGCGCTGTGTGCGGGACAGCTGGAGAAAGTGAACTACACCTGCTATAAACGGTAACCTTAGCTATGGAGTACATAGCTAACTCCTCTTTCATTGTGCCTTCCCCCAGGTGCCTTCCTTCTGGGGGGCTCAGCCACCGGGGTGCTGGTGTCGGTGATGAAGCTGGGGATGGCGTCTCCCAGGCCTCACCTGCTAGCAATATGTAACTACAGTGGCGTCGACCTCAGCAGCAAATGTTCTGAAGACCTCGTCTGGTCCCCCAACGATGTGTGCCAAGGAGACCAAAGGGAAATGCACGAGGCTCTCAGGTCCTTTCCCTCCTATCACGCAGCCCTCGCTGTCTATTGGTTAGTTTTTCACACTGGAAAAAAGGACGCAAAATGCAGTCACTTAGAAAATGCTCATGACCCAATAAACATGATGTCCTAAGTTATTATATTTTTTTCACTAGTTATTTGTATCATATACATTTGTATCCAAGTCCGTTGTCTCCCTCATCCACGTCTCTTTTCCTCATCCCATGATCGCTGTCTACTGCAAACACTGACTGAAGGCCTGATAGTTTCTGTGGCTGCGTTGGCACAATACCTGCTAGTGCTGCTATAGCAATATTGACACAAGACCTGCTAGTGCTGCTATATAAATATTGACACAAGACTTGCTAGTGCTGATATAGAATATCGACACAAGACGTACTAATGCTGGTCTCTGTCCACGTTACGATCTTCCATCCCTAAACTGTAATCCTAGTAACAGCCCCTTCCTTCTCTATTTACATAAATAACAGTTATGTTCCGTATTCTGTATTTCATGATGCTTCCAGGAATACATTCTGTAACATTCTGTACATACAGTACTTCATGTGTGTAGTATTTCTACATGTAGAAAACTAAGGGAAAAAAAACACACACACTACTAACGAAATACGAAGTGTATTAGCTTTAAAGAAACTTTATTTCCAGCGGAGTGTGGACGTGGGTGTACTTTGCTAGGATGGCGAGAGTATCAGGCATGTATGGCAGCTCCTTCCTTACTGTGGGTGGCGTGTTGGTCATGACATCAATAGGAGCCACCCACGGCTACCTCACTTACCAGTCATCCTCTACTGACATCATCGCTGGCGGCCTCATTGGTGCTGTTGCTGCACTTTATGTGGTCAGTGATCTTGCAACTTTATGCTCACCATGAGAGGTTGAGTATTTTCATGAATATAAAGACATTCATTTAACAGTTCGTGACAAATAGATATCGAAGATTCAAATGTGATAATAACAACAATTCCTGAGGAAATAACAACGCGGAATATAACAGTAAGTTGTTAGTAATTTACACTGTCATCATGCACCATAAATCACGTACCATCATGAGCGAGCCTTATACTATCGCATTTGCATTGTCTGTTTCGTAAGGTGAAGTCTAGGATGTTTCCTTAATTCATGGTATAGCTTAACAAATCTTTGAGGACAATTGTGTTGTAGAGGTCTGAGCAAAGCTCAGATTTGTTAAGTTATACCATGAATTAAGCCAAGACCCTAGACTTCATCTTACGAAACAAACAAAGCAAATGCGTTACTAATTATAAACAAGGTAGATTTATAGTAGAAAAATGATTATTAGAAGACAGGGGAACTTACGTGCTTCTTAAGATATACAAGATGATCTTCCTGTGATGGGGGAAATTTATTTTGATATTTTCACTCTCAGCGTTGTTAAACTTACTTATATTCCCTTTTTAGTTTAGTTTAGTTGACCGCCAAAGTCTTGAATTGAGTGGTTACTACCAACCCTTCAGTCAAACCGGTTTTCCTCGCAGGTGTACAGCATACTCAACCGGTTCAAGGAGCGAAGGTGGCGCGTCAGGATGGGGACTCAGAAAGGTGTTCCTGACCACTGCAACCTTCTGCCACTGGCTCCTCTCAAAGGTACTCCACCGCCACTCCAACAGGTGAGTGCCCTCAAAGTACCCATTTATCTTGACTACGGTGAGTCCTCCACCCCATTCATTCTTCTTGACTACGGTGAGTCCTCCATCCCACTCATTCTTCTTGACTACGGTGAGTCCTCCACCCCACTCATTCTTCTTGACTACGGTGAGTCCTCCACCCCACTCATTCTTCTTGACTACGGTGAGTCCTCCACCCCACTCATTCTTCTTGACTACGGTGAGTCCTCCATCCCACTCATTCTTCTTGACTACGGTGAGTCCTCCATCCCACTCCTTCTTCTTGATTACGGTGAGTCCCCCATCCCACTCATTCTACTTGACTACGGTGAGTCCTCCATCCCACTCCTTCTTGACTACGGTGAGTCCCCCATCCCACTCATTCTTCTTGACTACGGTGAGTCCTCCACTCCACTCATTCGTCTTGACCCACCCGCCTTAACTAAGATTCCCCCACCCGCCTTAACTAAGATTCCCCCACCCGCCTTAACTAAGATTCCCACACCTGCCTTAACTAAGATTCTCCCACCTGCCTTAACTACGATTCCCCCACCTGCCTTAACTAAGATTCCCCCACCTACCTTAACTAAGATTCCTCCGCCTGCCTTAACTAAGATTCCCCCACCTGCCTGAACTAAGATTCCCCACCTGCCTTAACTAAGATTCCCCCACCTGCCTTAGCTAAGATTCTTCCACCTGCCTTAACTAAGATTTCCTCACCTGCCTTAACTAAGATTCCCACACCTGCCTTAACTAAGATTCCTCCACTCGCCTTAACTAAGATTCCTCCACCTGCCTTAACTAAGATTCCTCCACCTGCCTTAACTAAGATTCCTCCACCTGCCTTAACTAAGATTTCCTCACCTGCCTTAACTAAGATTCCCCACCTGCCTTAACTAAGATTCCTCCACCTGCTTTTACTAAGATTTCTCCACCTGCCTTAACTAAGATTCCTCCACCTGCCTTAACTAAGATTCCTCCACCTGCCTTAACTAAGATTCCTCCACTCGCCTTAACTAAGATTCCTCCACCTGCCTTAACTAAGATTCCTCCACCTGCCTTAACTAAGATTCCTCCACCTGCCTTAACTAAGATTTCCTCACCTGCCTTAACTAAGATTCCCCACCTGCCTTAACTAAGATTCCTCCACCTGCTTTTACTAAGATTCCTCCACCTGCCTTAACTAAGATTCCTCCACCTGCCTTAACTAAGATTCCTCCACCTGCCTTAACTAAGATTCCTCCACCTGCCTTAACTAAGATTCCTCCACCTGCCTTAACTAAGATTCCTCCACCTGCCTTAACTAAGATTCCTCCACCTGCCTTAACTAAGATTCCTCCACCTGCCTTAACTAAGATTCCTCCACATGTCTTAACTAAGATTCCTCCACCTGCTTTAACTAAGATTCCTCCACCTGCCTTAACTAAGATTCCTCCACTTGCCTTAACTAAGATTCCTCCACCTGCCTTAACTAAGATTCCTCCACCTCCCTTAACTAAGATTCCTCCACCTGCCTTAACTATGATTCCTCCACCTGCCTTAACTAAGATTCCTCCACCTGCCTTAACTAAGATTCCTCCATCTGCCTTAACTAAGATTCCTCCACCTGCCTTAACGAAGATTCCTCCACCTGCCTTAACTAAGATTCCTCCACCTGCCTTAACTAAGATTCCTCCACCTGCCTTAACTAAGATTCCTCCACTTGCCTTAACTAAGATTCCTCCACCTGCCTTAACTAAGATTCCTCCACCTGCCTTAACTAAGATTCCTCCACCTGCCTTAACTAAGATTCCTCCACCTGCCTTAACTAAGATTCCTCCACCTGCCTTAACTAAGATTCCTCCACTTGCCTTAACTAAGATTCCTCCACCTGCCTTAACTAAGATTCCTCCACCTGCCTTAACTAAGATTCCTCCACCTGCCTTAACTAAGATTCCTCCACCTGCCTTAACTAAGATTCCTCCACCTGCCTTAACTAAGATTCCTCCACTTGCTTTAACTAAGATTCCTCCACCTGCCTTAACTAAGATTCCTCCACCTGCCTTAACTAAGGTTCCCCCACCTGTCTGTACTAAGGTTCTTCCCACCTGTCTTTACCAAGGTGCCCTCCCATACTGACAGGTGTCGACCAGCAGGTGTCGACCAGCAGGTGTCGACCAGCAGGTGTCGACCAGCAGGTGTCGACCAGCAGGTGTCGACTAGCTGCCCTCATCGTCTTCACAATTAGCAAACATATTTGCATTGAGCAGTACTTTAAAAATATACTATATTATATAACAAAATATACTATATTATATAACAAAATATACTATATTATATAACAAAATATACTATATTATATAACAAAATATACTATATTATATAACAAAATATACTATATTATATAACAAAATATACTATATTATATAACAAAATATACTATATTATATAACAAAATATACTATATTATATAACAAAATATACTATATTATATAACAAAATATACTATATTATATAACAAACTAACCTTACAGATACAATACATAATAAAACGAGTAAATAATATGATTAAACAATTTATACATAACATATTAGAGCTAAATCCAGTTTTTCTCTTGCAAAAGCATTCATTACAAAATAAGAACATTCATTATATCATATATTATATATGTATCAAGCTGCAGTCACTGAGCTAGTCTGTGATGGCGACCAACAGGTGAATGACAGAGTGAATGTTGGGGAGGATTCCGAGTCCGAGTCCGAGTCTGATTCAGAGTACGAAGGAGGCCAGTACGACAACCTGGCTCTCACCAGCGACGCCTTCCCCTTCATTCCTCGTGCAACCACCTTCACCAGGGTGAGTGTTGACAAGTGGGGGGGGGGAGGGGGTTGCTGGGGTGTAGACGAGTGTGGGATAACGCGAGGGTGTGGGTGAATGTGAGGAAATGCGCTAGGGTGTGTGTGTGTACTCACCTAGTTATACTCACCTAGTTGAGGTTACAGGGGTCGAATCCGAGCTCCTGGCCCCTCCTCTTCACTGATCGCTACTAGGTCACTCTCCCTGAACCGTGAGCTTTATCATACCTCTGCTTAAAGCTATGTATGGATCCTGCCTCCACTACATCGTTTCCCAAACTATTCCACTTCCTGACTACTCTGTGGCTGAAGAAATACTTCCTAACATCCCTGTGATTCATCTGTGTCTTCAACTTCCAACTGTGTCCCCTTGTTACTGTGTCCAATCTCTGGAACATCCTGTCTTTGTCCACCTTGTCAATTCCTCTCAGTATTTTGTATGTCGTTATCATGTCCCCCCTATCTCTCCTGTCCTCCAGTGTCGTCAGGTTGATTTCCCTTAACCTCTCCTCGTAGGACATACCTCTTAGCTCTGTGACTAGTATTGTTGCAAACTTTTGCACTTTCTCTAGTTTCTTTACGTGCTTGGCTAGGTGTGGGTTCCAAACTGGTGCCGCATACTCCAATATGGACCTAACGTACACGGTGTACAGGGTCCTGAACGATTCCTTATTAAGATGTCGGAATGCTGTTCTGAGGTTTGCTAGGCGCCCATATGCTGCAGCAGTTATTTGGTTGATGAGCGCTTCAGGAGATGTGCCTGGTGTTATACTCACCCCAAGATACTTTTCCTTGAGTGAGGTTTGTAGTCTCTGGCCCCCTAGACTGTACTCCGTCTGCGGTCTTCTTTGCCCTTCCCCAATCTTCATGACTTTGCACTTGGTGGGATTGAACTCCAGGAGCCAATTGCTGGACCAGGTCTGCAGCCTGTCCAGATCCCTTTGTAGTTCTGCCTGGTTTTCGATCGAGTGAATTCTTCTCATCAACTTCACGTTATCTGCAAAAAGGGACACCTCAAAGTCTATTCTTTCCGTCATGTCGTTCACAAATACCAGAAACAGCACTGGTCCTAGGTGGTCACAGGTGCCCACTCTGACGCCTCGCCACGTACCATTACTCGCTGCTGTCTTCCTGACAAGTATTCCTTGATCCATTGTAGTGCCTTCCTTGTTATCCCTGCTTGGTCCTCCAGTTTTTGCACTAATCTCTTGTGTGGAACTGTGTCAAACGCCTTCTTGCAGTCTAAGAATATGCAATCCACCCACCCCTCTCTCTCTCTTGTCTTACTGCTGTCACCATGTCATAGAACTCCAGTAGGTTTGTGACACAGGATTTCCCGTCCCTGAAACCATGCTGGCTGCTGTTGATGAGATCATTCCTTTCTAGGTGTTCCACCACTCTTCTGATAATCTTCTCCATGATTTTGCATACTATACATGTCAGTGACACTGGTCTGTAGTTTAGTGCTTCATGTCTGTCTCCTTTTTTAAAGATTGGGACTACATTTGCTGTCTTCCATGCCTCAGGCAATCTCCCTGTTTCGATAGATGTATTGAATATTGTTGTTAGGGGTACACATAGCGCCTCTGCTATCTCTCTCAGGACCCATGGGGAGATGTTATCTGGCCCCATTGCCTTTGAGGTATCTAGCTCATTCAGAAGCCTCTTCACTTCTTCCTCGGTTGTGTGCACTGTGTCCAGCACATGGTGGTGTCTCCTCTGTGAACACTTCTTTGAATCTCTTGTTGACTTCTTCACATACTTCACGGTCATTTCTTGTCTCTCCTCCTTCCTTCCTTAGCCTGATTACCTGGTCCTTGACTGTTGTTTTCCTCCTGATGTGGCTGTATAACAGTTTCGGGTCAGATTTGGCTTTCGCTGTTATGTCGTTTTCATATTGTCTTTGGGCCTCCCTTCTTATCTGTGTATATTCGTTTCTGGCTCTACGACTGCTTTCCTTATTCTCCTGGGTCCTTTGCCTTCTATATTTCTTCCATTCCCTAGCACACTTGGTTTTTGCCTCCCTGCACCTTTGGGTGAACCATTGGTGAACCATGTGTGTGTGTGTGTGTGTGTGTGTGTGTGTGTGTGTGTGTGTGTGTGTGTGTGTGTGTGTGTGTGTGTGTGTGTGTGTGTGTGTGTGTGTGTGTGAAGATATTAGAGGATGGTAACTGGAAGTTGAAGTGTAAGAATGTCTAGGGATGTCATAAAAAGGCGATGGAATTGTGTGAACGACTGGAAGATGTGTTTGTTACTCACGGCCTGTGTAGTAAACCGGAAATCACCTTATCAGTTTATTGGTGAATCAGAAATTGTTGGTTTTCCATTATTTTTTTGCAGATTTATTATCGTCTGTGGTACCTAATTACAGCATTCGCTAAATGCCGTTATAACAGAATTAAGTATCGTGTAGAATTTTCAGAAACCAAAGATAATCAGAAACCATACTGACAAGGATTAATTATTATTATTATTATTATTATTATTATTATTATTATTATTATTATTATTATTATTATTATTATTATTATTATTATTATTACTGTTATTAAGTTCTTGGGGGAGCGCCAAAGCCATAAGGGTCATACAGCGCCTGGAGGAATAGAAGGCATTCAGATTAGATTCAAGGAACTGGAATACTGGTCCAATTCTTTAAATCAAGAGCCCCTCACCAACATCAAGGAACCTCCCTTGAGCGGTGACTAGAATTAAGAACATTGTATTTGGTTAAGTGTGAGTCCAGCTGCGCGTGAGTCACTCACTCGAATATTTTTTTGATAACATTATTGATAGATAAGATACTGGTCTGTAATTGCTGACATCGTGTGATCACCACCTTCGTGGATCATATATATAGATATATATATATATATATATATATATATATATATATATATATATATATATATATATATATATATATATATATATATATATATATATATATATATATATATATATATATATATATATATATATATATATATATATATATATATATATATATATATATATATATATA
Organism: Cherax quadricarinatus; assembly: GCF_038502225.1. NCBI lineage: Eukaryota > Metazoa > Arthropoda > Malacostraca > Decapoda > Parastacidae > Cherax > Cherax quadricarinatus. The sequence continues at coordinate 40,057 of NW_027196415.1, forward strand.
TATATGCAAAACAACCACCGTGAAAGAGTAGTGAAATTCCAAGCGCTTTCGTGACTACTCACATTGTCAAGGAACTATGACAATGTGAGTAGTTTCTTGACAATGTGAGTAGTCACGAAAGCGCTTTGAATTTCACTACTCTTTCACAGTGGTTGTTTTGCATAATTTAAAATCACCTGTTTACTGTGATCTTATTGCATATACATATATATATATATATATATATATATATATATATATATATATATATATATATATATATATATATATATATATATATATATATATATATATATATATATATATATATATATATATATATAACAAGTCGGCCGTCTCCCACCGAGGCAGGGTGACCCAAAAAAAGAAAGAAAATCCCCAAAAAGAAAATATTTTAATCATCATTCAACACTCACCTCACTCACACATAATCACTGTTTTTGCAGAGGTGATCAGAACACAACATTTTAGAAGCATATACCTATAGAGATACACAATATATCCCTCCAAACTGCCAATATCCCAAACCCCTCCTTTAGAGTGCAAGCATTGTACTTCCCATTTCCAGGACTCAAGTCCGGCTATATAAAAATAACCGGTTTCCCTGAATCCCTTTACTAAATATTACCCTGCTCACACTCCAACAGATCGTCAGGTCCCAAATACCATTTGTCTCCATTCACTCCTATCTAACACGCTCACGCACTCTTGCTGCAAGTCCAAGCCCCTCGCCCAGAACACCTCCTTTACCCCTTCCCTCCAATCTTTTCGAGGAAGACCCCTATCCCGCCTTCCTTTCCCTACAGATTTATACGCTCTCCATGTCATTCTACTTTGATCCATTCTCTCTAAATGACCAAACCACCTCAACAACCCCTCTTCTGCCCTCTGACTAATACTTTTATTAACACCACACCTTCTCCTAATTTCCACACTCCGAATTTTCTGCATAATATTTACACAACACATTGCCCTTAGACAGGACATCTCCACTGTCTCCAACCGCCTCCTTGCTGCTGCATTCACAACCCAAGCTTCACACCCATATAAGAGTGTTGGTACTATTATACTTTCATACATTCCCTTCTTTGCATCCATAGATAACATTTTTTGTCTCCAAATATACCTCAATGCACCACTCACCTTTTTTCCCTCATCAGTTCTATGATTAACCTCATTCTTCACAAATCCATCCGCCGACACGTCAACTCCCAAGTATCTGAAAACATTCACTTCTTCCATACTCCTCCTCCCCAATATGATATCCAATTTTTCTTTATCTAAATCATTTGAAACCCTCATCATCTTACTCTTTTCTATGTTCACTTTCAACTTTCTACCCTTACACACACTCCCAAACTCATCCACTAACCTTTGCAATTTTTCTTTAGAATCTCCCATAAGCACAGTATCATCAGCAAAAAGCAACTGTGTCAGTTCCCATTTTGTATTTAATTCCCCATAATTTAATCCCACCCCTCTCCCGAACACCCTAGCATTTACTTCTTTTACAACCCCATCTATAAATATATTAAACAACCATGGTGACCTTACACATCCATGTCTAAGACCTACTTTTACTGGGAGGTAGTCTCCCTCTCTTCTACACACCCTCACCTGAGCCTCACTATCCTCATAAAACTCTTTACAGCATTTAGTAACTTACTACCTATTCCATATACTTGCAACATCTGCCACATTGCTCCCCTATCCACTCTATCATATGCCTTTTCTAAATCCATAAATGCAATAAAAACTTCCCTACCTTTATCTAAATACTGTTCACATATATGCTTCAATGTAAACACTTGATCTACACATCCCCTACCCAATCTGAAACCTCCTTGCTCATCCGCAATCCTACATTCTGTCTTACCTCTAATTCTTTCAGTTATAACCCTACCGTACATTTTTCCTGGTATACTCAGTAAACTTATTCCTCTTTAATTTTTACAATCTCTTTTGTCCCCCATCCCTTTATATAAAGGGACTATACATGCTCTCTGCCAATCCCTAGGTACCTTCCCATCTTTCATACATTTATTAAACACAAGGACCAACCACTCCAACACTATATCCCCCCCTGCTTTCAACATTTCTGTCATGATCCCGTCAGTTCCAGTTGCTTTATCCCCTTTCATTCTACGTAATGCCTCACGCACCTCCCCCACACTCACATCCTGTTCTCCTTCACTCCTAAAAGATGGTATACCTCCCTGGCCAGTGCATGAAATTACCGCTTTCCTTTCTTCGTCGGCATTTAAAAGTTCCTCAAAATATTCTCACCATCTACCCAAAACCTCCATCTCCCCATCTTCTAACTCCCCTACTCTGTTTTTAACTGACAAATCCATTCGTTCTCTAGGCTTTCTTAACTTGTTTAACTCCAAAATTTTTTCTTATTTTCATTAAAATTTCTTGACAGTGCCTCTCCCACTCTATCATCTGCTCTCCTTTTGCACTCTCTCACCACTCTCTTCACCTTTCTTTTACTCTCCGTATACTCTACTCTTCTTATAACACTTCTGCTTTGTAAAAACCTCTCATAAGCTAACTTTTTCTCTTTTATCACACCCTTTACTTCATCATTCCACCAATCACTCCTCATTCCTCCTGCACCCACCCTCCTATAACCACAAACTTCTGCCCCACATTCTAATACTGCATTTTTAAAACTATTTCAACCCTTTTCAACCCCCCCCACTACTCATACTTGCACCAGCCCACCTTTCTGCCAATAGTTGCTTATATCTCACCCGAACTTCCTCCTCCCTTAGTTTATACACTTTCACCTCCCTCTTGCTGGTTGTTGCCATTTTCCTCTTTTCCCATCTACCTCTTACTCTAACTGTAGCTACAACTAATTAATGATCCGATATATCAGTTGCCCCTCTATAAACGTGTACATCCTGGAGCGTACCCATCAACCTTTTATCCACCAATACATAAACTAACAAACTACTTTCATTACGTGCTATATCATATCTTGTATATTTATTTATCCTCTTCTTCATAAAATATGTATTACTTATTACCAAACCTCTTTCTACACATAGCTCAATTAAAGGCTCCTCATTTTCATTCACCCCTGGCACCCCAAATTTACCTACTACTCCCTCCACAACATTTTTACCCACTTTAGCATTGAAATCCCCAACCACAAGTACTCTCACACTTGGCTCAAAACTCCCCACGCATTCACTCAACATTTCCCAAAATCTCTCTCTCTCTCCTCTACACTTCTCTTTTCTCCAGGTGCATATACACTTACTATAACCCACTTTTTACATCCAACCTTTATTTTACTCCATATAATCCTTGAATTAATACATTTGTAGTCCCTCTTTTCCTGCCATAACTTATCCTTCAACATTATTGCTACTCCTTCTTTAGCTCTAACTCTATTTGAAACCCCTGACCTAATCCCATTTATTCCTCTCCACTGAAACTCTCCCACCCCCTTCAGCTTTGTTTCACTTAAAGCCAGGACATCCAGCTTCTTCTCATTCATAACATCCACAATCATCTCTTTATCATTCGAACAACATCCACGCACATTCAGACATCCCGCTTTGGCAATTTTCTTCTTATTATTCTTTTTAGTAATCTTTACAGGAAAAGGGGTTACTAGCCCATTGTTCCCAGCATTTTAGTTGACTTTTACAACACGCATGGCTTACGTAGGAAAGATTGTTATTCCACCTCCCCATGGATATAAAAGGAAAAGCAATAAGACCAAGAACTATTAAGAATAAAATCAAAGAAAAATCAGATGAGTGTGTATAAATAAACATGTACATGTATGTGTAGTGTGACCTAAGTGTAAGTAGAAGTAGCAAGACGTACCTGTAATCTTGCATATTTATGAGACAGACAAAAGACACCAGCAATCCTACCATCATGTAAAACAATTACAGGCTTTCGTTTTACACTCACTTGGCAGGACGGTAGTACCTCCCTGGGTGGTTGCTGTCTATCAACCTACTACCTAATATATATATATATATATATATATATATATATATATATATATATATATATATATATATATATATATATATATATATATATATATAGATAGATAGATAGATAGATATTTAAAGTCAGGAAAGGTGCGTTCAAGTGATTTGTTGAAAGTATAGAAAAAGGTGAAGATAATATTTTTGCAACTTTCTTATACATAATGGTTTCCTTTTTTTTTTTTTTTGCGCAACTGGCTGATTTTTTTCCTTAGTAATTTAATAAGTGATTCATTTTGAGAGGTTGTGCCGGAAGCAATTAGAAGGAGTTTGAGAAATTACACTCACAAGGGATGCCGAGTGCTGTTATGCTTTTTCCCTGAGTTCAGACTTAGCTTGTTTTCATAAAAAAATTATCATCATAATCACGAAAACCCAACAGAATTGCACAATCATTTATACGTAGCACCAAAATGGCATCACCAAAATATTTAACCAGGTTCCCTAAGAGACATTTACGTGCCACTGTGCCACCATTTCTCGTGTATATCTCATGGAAGTCCACTGTTGTCTACTGTTGATGTTGATTCTTTTACATGTTACCTACTGCATTAAGTAGAGGAAGATCAGTAACACTTTTCCTATTTAGAAAGTACTGCTTAACTGTCACTTGGCAGAACTAGTTATGACAATCTTTGTCACAGTGTGCCTCTGCTTGATGTAAATTACATGTTGCGTGGAACGGCTTGAGCCCAGCTATCATCCTTTCACATGCGTCAAGAAGACAGTCTTTAAAGAGTTTTTTCATGTGGTCTATGAGCAGTCCTGCGCTGTTCTACCTTGTGTCGTCTCTTTGTATTCTTCGGCTCTCTAGATGAACAGTTCACCACAGAAGATACAATGTTCCTTTAAGTAGGAATGTAGACTGAGAATGACTGCATCTTTGCTCAGTAGGCTCGCTACTAGGTCTTGAGCCTCGTCTGTGGATGATGAGCAGCTGCGTATCTTGAAACACAATTTTTATGACAAAACACAACATAATCGAGATCAATGAAATTTTTTTTCTGTAGTGTGCCACTTCTCTTCACATCGTTCTTCCTAATTGTCTGAACTTGCTGCTTGGAGCAGTTCAAAGGCTCTCCTGTGCTGATACAGTCAAAAAAAATGATTATACAACATATATTATAAAATATTAATGTGTCGTGAATGTTATGCCTATAAATCAGAGCGCAAAAATTAACAGACGGTGTGAGAGTCACGAACATAATTCAGAGACTGGACAAGGGGTTAGTTATGTGGTTTGTGCATTTAAAGAGAAATGATCAGAAGAGGATGTCAAGAGAGTGTTTTATTATACGGTAGAAAGAAGGAAGAAGGTTGGTAGGGGATGTCCCAGAAGGGTTTTAGGGTGTGAAGGCGATTTTATGTGGTAGAGCTTAAGCATCAGTCAGACGTGTGTAATCATTGTACATCAGAATGAAGACGAGTGGTTGTTTATGATGTAAGGGCAGAGTGTGAGCATAGGTATTCAGGGAAACCAGTTAAATGGACTTGAGTCCTGGAGGTGGGAAGTACAGTGCCTGCACTCTCAAGGAGGGGTCGGGATGTTGCAATTTGGAGAACGTTGGAACTGTGATGTCTGATCCCTTTTGCATGGTGGTGAATGTATTTTTGGGTCTCCATATCTTGGCAGAAGACGCCGATGTGGTAATTTAATATATATGTGTCGTGTGAATATAATGCAGAGAATTCGTAGTTCGGAAATTAGGAGAAGGTGTGGGATTACCAAAACTATTATCCAGAGGGCTGAGGAGGGGTTGTTGAGGTGATTCGGACATGTAGAGAAAATGGAACAAAACAGAATGACTTCGAGAGTGTATAAATCTGTAGTGGAGGGAAGGCGGGGTAGGGGTAGGCCTAAGAAGGGTTGGAGGGAGGGGGTAAATGAGGTTTTGTGTGCGAGGGGCTTGGACTTCCAGCAAGCGTGCATGAGCGTATTTGATAGGAGTGAAAAGACAAATGGTTTTTAATACTTGACGTGTTCTTGGAGTGTGAGCAAAGTAACATTTATGAAGAGATTCAGGGAAACCGGCAGGCCGGACTTGAGTCCTGGAGATGGAAAGTACAGTGCCTGCACTCTGAAGGAGGGGTGTTAATGTTTCAGTTTTATAACTGTAGTGTAAACCACCTCTCTGGCAAGACAGTGATGGACTGAATGATGATAAAAGTTTTTCTTTTTCGGGCCACCCTGCCTTGGTGGGAATCGGCCGATGTGTTAATATATATATATATATATATATATATATATATATATATATATATATATATATATATATATATATATGTCTAGTTAATATTTTCATAACAATTTCTAAATTTTATTTATGTGAGACTCTTGAGCCACGGGCATCTGTATTTATCGTCAGAATCGCAGTAAGAGGACGGTGTTCTCTAAGCCTCCAGCACAAGCCATCAACTCTGCTTTCCTTGGCACCACCACCTCACTATCACCACCTCCTCCTCCTCCTCCTCCTCCACCACCACCACCACCACCACCACCTCCTCCTACTCCACCACCACCACCTCCTCCCCCTCCACCTCCAACGCCTCCTCCACATTCAGGCCCACCTCCAAGCTACTCCAGACCAGAAACTTCTCCCTGGGCCTCAAACACCACCGGCCGGTACAATGTTCCATGGACCACCAGCACCACCAGCCGGTCCAATGTTCCATGGACCACCAGCACCACCAGCCGGTACAATGTTCCCAGGCAAAGGTGAGTACCATACATGTGACTGTTCATAAGCTTTACCTTCGTGATTTGAACTGAACTATCAGTGGCTAGGATTCTCATGTTTTGAAGGTTCTCGTTATCCACATTGGTTGCATTTGTCTTATTGCATCTGACATTATTAATATCTTTTACATGTCCCTATCGTTCTATAAGATGATCTTCCTCATTTTATATCCTGTGCTCTTTGTCCTTCATTCTTTCCATATGTAAACAGTCGGAATTTGTCCTCAGAAGCTGTACAACCCTTACAGGTTTAGTGCTGCCCGTAAGTCAGCATATAAACTATTGCTACCTTACAAACAGACAACTTTGCTACGCTCTTTGCATACAGGAGTGAACATATTTTCAAGCACTTTGCTCCATGAAGGCCTGAGTCGATTAGTATTTTAACATGTGTACAAGCAGCCTAACCTGGAGTTTACCTGAAGAGAGTTCCGGGGGTCAACGCCCCCGCGGTCCGGTCTGTGACCAGGCCTCCTGGTGGATCAGAGCCTGATCAACCAGGCTGTTACTGCTGGCTGCACGCAATCCAACATACGAGCCACAGCCCGGCTGGTCAGGTACCGACTTTAGGTGCTTGTCCAGTGCCAGCTTGAAGACTGCCAGGGGTCTATTGGTAATCCCCCTTATGTATGCTGGGAGGCAGTTTCTCATCCTCATATCTGACATAGACAAGGATATCAGCCACAGCACCGTGTCTTCCTTTGCAGTTGACACCCGAATCTGCATGACAGTGTCTTCCATTGCAGACACTGCAAGGCTCCAGGCAGACATCAACCAAATCTTTCAGTGCGCTGCAGAAAACAATATGAAGTTCAACAATGAGAAATTTCAATTACTCCGATATGGTAAACAAGAGGAAATTAAAACTTCATCAGAGTACAAAACAAATTCCCTCCACAAAATAGAGCGAAAAACCAACGTCAAAGACCTGGGAGTGATCATGTCGGAGGATCTCACCTTCAAGGACTAATTAGCGAAAAAAAATATCCAAGAGAAAAATGTATCCTAAAGCAGTACTGACACCAGTGCCGGATTTAGGTGGTGGGGGGCTCGGGGCCCAGTTTGGTGGGGGGCTCGGGGCTCAGTTTGGTGGGGGGCCCAGGATCCAGTTTGGTGTGGGGCCCCATGCACTGAAAAGGTCTAACTTCTAGGTTTCTCTTTGAAAAATTTTCACCACTCTCAATATACGTACCATCTTCTTTCCAGGGACAGAAGTGTAACTAAAGACTTTGAATTAGGAACCCCACATGGAGGTGTGCTCAGTCCCACACTATTCAATATTCTAATTAATGCCTTACTTAATGCTATGCCTAGCCAACCCCATCATTATATGATTAGTTTTGCTGATGATATAATGATTCACACCACCGGATTCTCCAACACCCAAAACATTCTTAATCATGTACTATCCTCGTGTCGGGACCTGGGGTTGATAATCTCTACTGATAAAACAAAGATACTCAATAGGCGTCCTCCTCGACAGAGAGGCACAGTTCGTCAGATCCAATTGCATGATGGGTCTCTTCTAGAATATGTAAGCAGAAACAGGTATCTAGGCTTTGAGGTTCCACTACTTGGACCTGTTGTAACAAGACTTTGTCGCCAATACAAAGAAAGACTGAGAGCACTTAGTCTTTAACATTAGCACAATACCTGAGGGTTTCACCCCAGGTATGGTGCTAATGTTAAAATTGTGAAAATGATGTATCTTGCTTATATTAGATCATTGGTTGATGCTGCGCCACTACTTGCTCTTGTGTCTGACTGGAAGCTTGGAGGGCTGGAAAAACTGCAGAACGAAGCAATGAGGATCATTTTAGGATGCCTTCGTACTGCCAAAATTTTAAATATGCAAAAAGAACTTGATATTCCAAGCATCATAGATCGTGTTACTGAAAGAAATATCCTAATTGGGGTTAATATGCTCAGGCAAGCCCATTCAAACCCCTGCATAGAAGCCATCCAAATTTTCCTCAGCACTGGCGAACACTCCTCCAGATGGATCGAAAAAACTGGAACCGACCTCCGCATGAATCAGATACATGATCTATGTCAAGTAAAGCAATAACGGCACTTCTCCTCTCCATGGGATATTACCCCATTCCAAACTACCATTCCTCCATTTCCCCCCAAACTACTTCTTAAATCACAACCAAAACTTCGCTTTGAAGCCAAACATGATGCCCCCTCTGCTTCCTGAGCTTTGTCATACCTCTTCTTAAAACTATGTATGGTTCCTGCCTCCACTACTTCACTTGCTAGGCTATTCCACTTCCTGACGACTCTATGGCTGAAGAAATACTTCCTAACGTCCCTGTGACTCGTCTGAGTCTTCAGCTTCCAATTGTGACCCCTTGTTTCTGTGTCCCCTCCCTGGAACATCCTGTCTTTGTCCACCTTGTCTATTCCCCGCAGTATCTTGTATGTCGTTATCATGTCTCCCCTGACCCTTCTGTCCTCCAGTGTCGTCAGTCCGATTTCCCTCAACCTTTCCTTGTACGACATTCCCCTGAGCTCTGGAACTAGCCTTGTTGCAAACCTTTGTACTTTCTCTAACTTCTTGACGTGCTTGACCAGATGTGGGTTCCAGACTGGTGCTGCATACTCCAGTGTACAGTGTCTTGAACGATTCCTTATTAAGGTATCGGTACGCTATTCTCAGGTTTGCCAGGCGCCCATATGCTGCAGCAGTTATTTGGTTGATGTGTGCCTCCGGTGTCGTGCTCGGTGTTATGGTCACTCATCCCTGAGTGAGGTCTGTAGACTTTGTCCACCTAGCCTATACTCTGTCTGCACTCTTCTTTGCCCCTCCCCAATCTTCATGACTTTGCATTTGGCAGGGTTGAATTCGAGAAGCCAGTTTCTGGACCACATGTCCAGCCTGTCCAGGTCTCTTTGCAGTCCTGCCTCATCCTCATCTGATTTAATTCTTCTCATCAACTTCACATCATCTGCGAATAGGGACACTTCAGAGTCTATTCCTTCCATCATGTCGTTCGCATATATCAAAAATAGCACTGGTCCTAAAACTGACCCCTGTGGGACCTTGCTCGTCACAGGCGCCCACTGTGATACCTCTTCACGGACCATGACTCGTTGTTGCCTCCCTGTCAGGTATTCCCTGATCCATTGCAGTGCCCTCCCTGTTATATGCGCCTGATCCTCCAGCTTCTGCACTAATCTCTTGTGGGGAACTGTGTCAAAGGCCTTCCTGCAGTCTAGGAAAACGCATTCAACCCACCCCTCTCTCTCGTGTCTTACTTCTGTTACCTTGTCATAAAACTCCAGAAGATTTGTGACACAGGATTTGCCTTCCATGAACCCATGCTGGTTTTCATTTATAATCTTGTTCCGTTCCAGGTGTTCCACCATTCTCCTCCTGATAATCTTCTCCATGACTTTGCACACAATACATGTCAGAGACACAGGTCTGTAGTTTAGTGCCTCATTTCTGTTTCCTTTCTTAAATATGGGGACTACATTTGCTGTCTTCCATTTCTCAGGTAGTTGCCTAGTTTCAAGGGATGTGTTGAAGATTGTGGTTAGGGGCACACACAGCATCTCTGCTCCTTCTCTAAGGACCCATGGGGAGATGTTGTCCGGTCCCATCGCCTTTGAGGTATCAAGGTTACTTAGCAGCTTCTGCACCTCCTCCTCGGTTGTTCGTATGTCATCCAACACTTGTTGGTATATTCCCTCTTGATGTTCCCTTCTGTGCTGTCTTCCCAGAGCCCTTCCTGTCTCTACTGTAAAAACTTCCTTAAATCTCCTGTTTAGCTCCTCACATACCTCCTGATCATTTCTTGTGAGTTCTCCACCTTCTGTCCTCAGTCTGATCACCTGGTCTTTGACTGCTGTCTTCCTCCTGATGTGGCTATACAACAGTTTCGGGTTATTTTCATACTGTCGCTGGGCCTCCCTCCTTACCTGTGCATACTCGTTCCTGGCTCTGCGACTGATTTTCCTATTTTCATGTGTTCTCTGCCTTCTGTACTTTTTCCATTTTCTATTGCACTTTGTTTTTGCCTCCTTACTCCATCGGGTAAACCAGGGGCTCGTTCTGGTCTTCCCATTGTTTCTGTTGCCCTTGGGAATAAACCTTTCCACTTCCTCCTTGCATTTTGTTGTTACATATTCCATCATTTCATTTACTGGCTTTCCTGCCAGTTCTCTGTCTCACGGAACCTCCTGCAGGAAGTTCCTCAGCCCTATGTAGTCCCCTCTTTTATAGTCAGGCTTTTCCCATTCAACTCCTGTTACTCTCTTCACTTGCAACTCTACTGTGTATTCAAAGAACAGAACCACGTGGTCACTAGCTCCTAGGGAACTCTCATATGTGATGTCCTCAATGTCTGAACTGCCCAGGGTGAACACAAGGTCCAATATTGCTGGTTCATCCTCCCCTCTCACTCTGGTAGTGTACTTAACATGTTGGTGCATGAGGTTTTCCAGCACCACATCCAACATCTTGGTTCTCCAATGTGTGTGTGTGTGTATGTGAGTGTGTGTGTGTGTGTGTGTGTGTGTGTGTGTGTGTGTGTGTGTGTGTGTGTGTGTGTGTGTGTGCGTGCGTGTGTGTGTGTATATGTGTGTGTGTGTGTGTGTGTGTTTGTGTGTGTGTGTGTGTGTGTGTGTGTGTGTGTGTGTGTGTGTGTGTGTGTGTTTGTGTGTGTGTGTGTGTGTATATATGTGTATGTGTATGTGTGTGTGTGTGTGTGTGTGTGTGTGTGTGTGTGTGTGTGTGTGTTTGTGTGTGTGTGTGTGTGTGTACTCACCTATTTGTACTCACCTATTTGTGGTTGCAGGGGTCGAGTCACAGCTCCTGGCCCCGCCTCTTCGCTGATTGCTACTAGGTCCTCTCTCTCCCTGCCCCATGAGCTCTATCATACCTCGCCTTAAAACTATGTATGGTTCCCGCCTCCACTACATCACTTTCTAGGCTATTCCACGGCCTGACTACTCTATGACTGAAGAAATACTTCCTAACATCCCTTTGATTCATCTGAGTCTTCAACTTCCAATTGTGACCTCTTGTGTCTGTGTCCCTTCTCTGGAACATCCCGTCTTTGTCCACCTTGTCTATTCCGCGCAGTATTTTATATGTCGTTATCATGTCTCCCCTCACCCTTCTGTCCTCCAGTGTCGTCAGGCCGATTTCCCTCAACCTTTCTTCGTAGGACAATCCCCGTAGCTCTGGGACTAGTCTTGTTGCAAACCTTTGCACTTTCTCTAATTTCTTGACGTGCTTGACTATGTGTGGATTCCAAACTGGTGCTGCATACTCCAGTATGGGCCTGACGTAAATGGTATGCAGAGTCTTAAACGAATCCTTACTGAGGTATCGCAACGCTATCCGTAGGTTTGCCAGGCGCCCGTATGCTGCAGCAGTTATCTGATTGATGTGCGCCTCAGGAGATATGCTCGGTGTTATACTCACCCCCAGATCTTTTTCCTTGAGTGAGGTTTGCAGTCTTTGGCCATCTAAACTATATTGTGTCTACGGTCTTCTTTGCCCTTCCCCAATCTTCATGACTTTGCATTTGGCAGGGTTAAATTCAAGGAGCCAGTTGCTGGACCAGGCTTGTAGCCTGTCCAGGTCTCTTTGTAGTCCTGCCTGATCCTCATCCGATTTAATTCTTCTCATTAACTTCGCATCATCTGCAAACAAGGACACTTCTGAGTCTATCCCTTCCGTTATGTCGTTCAAATATACAGCACAGGTCCTAGGACTGACCCGTGTGGAACCCCGGTTGTCACAGGCGCCCACTCTGACACCTCTGTCTTACTTCAGTCACCTTGTCATAAAACTCTATTAGGTTTGTGACACAGGATTTTCCTTCCCTGAAACCGTGCTGGTTGTCAATTATACACTTGTTTCTTTCCAGGTGCTCCACCACTCTCCTCCTGATGATCTTCTCCATGACCTTGCATACTATACACGTTAGTGATACAGGTCTGTAGTTTAGTGCCTCATGTCTGTCTCCTTTTTTAAAAATTGGGACTACATTTCCATTTTCCATACCTCAGGGAGTTGCCCAGTTTCAAATGATGTTGTTAGGTAAGACACATATGCAACAGTTAGACAACTTTATTCCGAAACGTTTCGCCTACACAGTAGGCTTCTTCAGTCGAATACAGAAAGAAGGCAGCATATGTGTCTTACCTAACAACCTGTCGGTATTGTATACCATTTTGATGTTCATCTTGTCAGACACTGCAACACGTGGCATCTTGGTACAGAAAACACCTTGGACAAGCTTTTCATGTGAGAAGTGTTGGATCTGAGAGGGACATGACCTCTCAGTGGCCTCTCACTACTACTACTACTACTACTACTACTACTACCCTGCACCTCTCCTTCCGACAGTATTTAAGTCTCCGCACTGTCGCTTGATCTTCAGATAGTTCCTGACTATGGAACTGAACTTCTCCAGGCCGAGGGACTGACAACCTCAAATTCTACGACTTTAAGGGTGATGGACTGATTACATCGTCTTCACATCTCTACTGTTCCTGCCTTCTTTCTGTATTCGACTGAAGAAGCCTACTGTGTAGGCGAAACGTTTCGGAATAAAGTTGTCTAACTGTTGCATATGTGTCATACCTAACAACCTGTCGGTATTGTATACCATTTTGATGTTCAAATGATGTGTTGAAGATCTTTGTTAATGGCTCACACAATATCTCTGCTCCCTCTTTAAGGACCCATGGAGAGATGTTGTCTGGTCCCACCGCCTTCGAGGTGTCAAGTTCGCATAGCAGCTTCTTCACCTCCTCCTTGGTTATATGTACCTCATCCAGCACTTGCTGGTGTGCCCCCCTGTTCTGATTTCCTGGACTCCTACTGGTTTCCACTGTAAATACCTCTTTAAATCTTGTGTTGAGCTCCCGACATACCTCTCGGTCGTTTCTTGTGAATTCCCCATCACCCTTCCTCAGTCTGATTACCTGGTCCTTGACTGTTGTTTTCCTCCTGATGTGGCTGTACAACAGCTTCGGATCAGTCTTTACTTTTGATGCTATGTCATTTTCATATTGTCTCTGAGCCTCCCTTCTTATCTGTGCATATTCGTTTCTGGCTCTTCGGCTAATCTCTTTATTTTCCTGAGTTTGTGTGTGTGTGTGTGTGTGTGTGTGTGTGTGTGTGTGTGTGTGTGTGTGTGTGTGTGTGTGTGTGTGTGTGTGTGTGTGTGTGTGTGTGTGACTCAACAATCAATATTTGCACCAATAACTAATTACAGTTGTGACCGGGTGTGGAAGTGTGAATTGCTCATTACTCTATAATTTGTTCATGATTGTAGCCATGTATAAAGGTAAGTAACCATTCTTACAGGATTCATTACCTTTGTAACTTGTGAGTTCATTACCTTCGTACCTAGTTCAGCTATCAAAACTTTGGGGGCCCAGTCCCTGGACCCATTACGTACCTCTGTAATCTGTAAATTCCTTTGTAACTTGTCATGATTGTGACCACACCTACCTGGAGTTCATTACCTTTGTAAATTGTGAGTTCATTACCTTTGTAATTGTGAGTTCATTACCTCTGTAACTTGCTCAGTTATCAAAACTTTGGAGTCCAGTCCCTGGACCAATTATGTACCTCTGTAATCTTTTGACTACCGCCCACAGGATGGGTATGGGGTTCATAATAAACATATTAAACTAAACTTCTTAAGATGATGAAATGAAACAATAAATTGGATTTATATTGTATTTTAGCAGCCTTTCGGTTCATTTGCAAGTGTAACTCAAAAGCAATCTACAGACTTATGAGGAGTTATCTTCAATCAGATTAAATATTATAAGCCAGGTACATTCCGTGCTTTTCTGATGGAAAAGTCTCTGATGACTCCATCAAAATCCAACGAGCGCAGGATGTCAGATTCTTTGCCGCCTTTGCTTCATGCTCGTTCATAGTCGGTTCTCACTACCACACTGTTGTTCACATACTGACCACGATCAAGCAGTCATTCATACTTCAGCGCCCTGCACACCCAGGATGATGATGTGCTGTGAGTCAACCTTGCGTCATGCAGCTAACAATGCGCTCGCACCAATGATGACTCAACATGACAATCCCAACACAATTCAGACTCTTGCATACATTTTCTCTTTTTGCGTTCTTTTAAATTCTCAGTATAATGTGTGTCATAATATTTTTTATCATTTGATAGGGGGCCCCGGGGCCCCTCCCCTAAAACCGGCCTTGACTGACACTAGCCACTACAATTACTTGTTTTATTAATCAGATTTAAAATTTAGTATAATTTGTTTCAATTCTTACAGTATTATGTAGGAAAATGTAAAAAAAAAAAGAGGGCCTATTGGATAATATCATACACACAAGCTAACTTTCAAAAGAGAAACAAACTGAACGATGTCCCAGCCGGTTCTGGACCAATCGTCATTCAATTTCAATTTCGAATTGGCCCAGCTACTCTACTGTAACTTATTCTTGACTGTATCGCCACTCAATGACTCTTTGGAGTCATTTTGTAAATGATTATATCAAACCCAATCAACTGTTCTACTCAGTTGCCTCCTGTATTATCATTGTACCGCAGTATTAATACCCTTTCCTATAGGTACTCCGTACCTGTACCCATGCCCCAGGCCCCGGTATACCAGCCGTCGAGGACCCTGCGTCACAACCAGGCACAGAGCAACCTTCTCTTCGCCTACAAGAGCTCCGACACTGACACGCTACCTCGGGCCAGGACGGAGACGTCATCCTACTTCTAACAGAGAGAATGATCCTGGTCATCCACCTTCTACACGCTGTTTGAGTTGCGCTGTGCAGTTATACTTACTGGGAACTCTTAAAATATTCACACCTTTTTATTTAATATATATATATATATATATATATATATATATATATATATATATATATATATATATATATATATATATATATATATATATATATATATGTGTATATAGGGAGGTACCACTTCTAGAACTGTTATAGGGACCCTCATCCTCAGATAAAAGAATAAACTTGCTTCAGGGAAAACTCAAGATTCTCCCTGAAGCTGTTTGAGAATTTTCTCCTACCACCCCCTATATTATATATATATATATATATATATATATATATATATATATATATATATATATATATATATATTATTTAAAGACAAAATACATTGACAAAACATTCACAATATATATATATATATATATATATATATATATATATATATATATATATATATATATATATATATATATATATATATATATATATATATACATATATATATACCCCTCCTACTGTAACATTATCAGCCCTCCTTTAGAGTGCAGTTACTGCCCTTCACACACACACACACAGCCAAGTGTCCGTCGTCAACTGCTTTTGACAAATAGTAATTAAAATACAATATATATTACATATATTTTGGAGAAAAATTTTAAGGAACAATTTTCTCATGAGGGAGTGTGGAAGCCTCGAACCGGAGGCAGTAATTACAAGGCCTCCACTCTACCACATCGACCACTGATGTTAATTTTCAGAGGCTCCGTCCTGATACGAAAACCTTCCCATACCCTACACGTATAACCCGCACTTAGGAGACACACTTATGACGACGTTTCGGTCCAACTTAGACAATTAACTAGTCACACGGAAACTTGAGGGAGTAAGGGAGCCAGGTCATAGTTTACTGTACTCTGGCAAGATTGTAGTTGCAGAGTGAGGGCTAGAATGGACGGATTGTAATTTCATTCCTCTGGTTCGAAACGCCTCACACTCCCTCACGTAAAAAAAAAAATATATTTATAATATAACAAATACAGTTAAGTACACTGAGGCTCAAAAGTGCCAACAAACGCAAGTGTAGACCAACACATTGATTCACTAAATAAAATTTTATTACGGAAAAATCGCGAGAATAATTTATTGTTAAGAATTAAGCTAACAGGCACAAATTCTGATTTATATATATATTTATATATGATATTTACCCTCAGTATATTAGTACAAATTTGTCTCTTTCACGTCATGTTGTCTTCACGAGTTTGAATTATTAACTCAGATTTTTGCAGGACTTACCAAAACTTTTTGTTTATATATATATATGTGACAAATTATTGCTGTGTTTTATTTTCCACATTCTCAAATGTATCTATGATGTGCAGCCGTGTTAATAATAATAATAATAATAATAATAATAATAATAATAATAATAATAATAATAATAATAATAATAATCTTTATTTCTACAAGCACATGTACAATGTATACAGTCCTAGCTGACATCAATGACATGCTATATATAATAGAAAGCCCTTTGTTATGCAGAGCATTTCGGGCAAATTAGGTCAATTTTCTCCCCAGGATGCGACCCACACCAGTCTCCTAACACCAAGTTACGGGACACCGTGAGGTCCTAGGTTCGATCCACCAAGTTTCCCTACACCTCTGCTGTCCCTTCTCACCTAACAATAAAATTATGTTCCCAGATATAAGTTAGTGCATACCATTTACGGGTTTAACGCTTCCCTATTAATATATAATAATGAATGTAATTCGGCTGTCAGGAGTCTCCTCCCGGTAATCAGTTTACTAAACATTCTATTTTGCTTAATTTGGTGTTTAGGGGTACATTAGTGCTTTTAGCAGAATTAGGATCATTGAGGTTGGCAGCGCCCTCAGCTCACATACAGAGTTTCTGTGGTTCTATCTCCGGCACGGGTGGAAACGTCGGGCATGTTTCCTTGCATCTCTCTACTGCCCCTGTTCACCTAGCAGTAAATAGGTACCTGGGTGGGTGGCATCCCAGAGGGAGCTACAGTATACCTTAAATATGATAGGGCTGGTCTTGGAAATGAGCTGAGGTAGGAAAACAGCTATAATCCGCTAGCTCGGTGTCTCGTAGCTTGATAGCTAGCGAACTCAGCTCACACACTGAGGTCCGGAAATCGATCCCCCGGTACGGCTGGAAAACATTAGGACGTGTTTCCATAAGATACCCGCTGTCCCTGTTCACTTATCAGTGAAATGGGACGGTACCTGGGTGTTAGTAATAATAATAATAATCTTTATTTACTACAAGTACATGTACATGGTATACAGTCCTAGCTGACAACAATGACATACTACTACATAGAAAGCCACTTGTTATGCTGAGCATCTCGAGCAAATTAGGTCAGTGTCCCAGGATGCGACCCACACCAGTCGACTAACATCCAGGTATCCATTTTACTAATGGGGAACATAGACAACAGGTGGAAAGAAACACGCCCAATGTTTCTACTCTGGCTGGGAATCGAACCCAGGCCCTCACCGTGTGAAGCGAGAGCGTTAACCACCAGGCCACCAGGTGTGGGTCACA
This sequence comes from Cherax quadricarinatus, assembly GCF_038502225.1. Classification (NCBI taxonomy): domain Eukaryota; kingdom Metazoa; phylum Arthropoda; class Malacostraca; order Decapoda; family Parastacidae; genus Cherax; species Cherax quadricarinatus. The sequence continues at coordinate 58,152 of NW_027196415.1, forward strand.
TCCTGGGACAAAACTGACCTAATTTGCCCGAAATACTCTACATAGCAAGGGGCTTTCTATATAGTAGTATGTCATTGATGTCAGCTATGGTCTGTATACCTTGTACATGTACTTGTTGAAATAAAGATATTATTATTAAAGTTGATATGTGTAAAAGAAAAGGGGGTCACCCTTGGGAACAAGGCCGTCTCCCTAGGCAGAGGGATCCCAAAAAGAAAAAACACTTCCACCATCATTTGCACTATCACTGTCTTGCCAGAGGCGCACAGATACGACAGTTTAGATGTTACTCAAAACTGCAAATATCCCAAACCCCTTCTTTAGAGTGCAGGCATTGTACTTTCCACCTCCAGGTCAGGAGACAACAACACGACACAACCCCCGATAAATGGAATTGAGGGGGATTTGGAAGGATAAAACCATGGATTAAACCTTTCTGGTCTACCAGAATGGAAAGGAGTTAGAAGTTAATTGGTGAAGCCAGACTGTGAAGTGAGGTGGGTAGGGGAGGGTGAATAAGGGGTTAAATGTAAGGGTGTTGTGAAGTTAAGGGAAAAGTGTGCAGTGAAGATGGTTTCTGAAGAGGAAATTTTACTAGTAATGCAGTGGTGATTGCTAAAGCAGATACTAAGTGTACTAGGGACTGGAAAAGAGAAATAAATATTATTGTATATGAGTAAAAGAGCGAAGAGTGAAAATGGCAGGCATTAGGGGGGTACAGGCTGGCATAATTATATTTATATTTCTTCTTCAATTCCATGAAGAAAGAAATCAGTCATGGGGGTTGGAAAAGGTGAATGGAGTAACAGCGCCCTGGACAGTAAAAGCCCAACAGTTGCCATCCTACCAGAAAAGTAAACCTCACTATCGCCGCAAGGTATGGCAACACCGCATACCTAAACAGAAACAGTGGCACACAGCTCTTATTGTAGCGCTCTTAAGTGGTGATATCCAAATTAATCCAGGACCTCAAACTATTGTGCAGAGGCAAAACAGACAGATAAATGACGGCAATAATGACGGTCTAGTAGCTAGGAATGATAACCTTAACTCCATATGTAATGCATACATAGGTCAGTGTGAGACAATACAGCCATTATTATCTCAAACACTACCAAACAGGTGCATACACTGTACTAAAGTACGCATGAAAAACAGAAAAGGCACCTTATGTAAAATGTGTAAGGGGTGGGTGCATGATGGATGTATGTACAATTATAGCAACGGTGCCAGAATTCATTTTGTGTGTAACAAATGCACTTTGGCACAGTTACCCTTTAGCAGTGATGACATTGATTTACCAAATTTTAATACAAATGACCCATTACCATATATTGATGATTATGATTGTTTTATGAAAACAGGCCTTCACTTTATTCATGTCAATGCAAGATCACTTCTTCCTAAATTGGCAGAGATTAGGATTCTAGCTAACAAAATTAGGGCGGCAGTTATAACCATCTCTGAATCTTGGTTGGATGATACGGTGACTGACGACGAGGTCAAAATAGATGGTTACAATATAAAACGCTTAGATAGGAACAGAAAGGGTGGTGGAGTATGTGCCTACATTAGAAATGACTTAGCTTACAACCCAAGACCTGATTTAAATAACAATAAACTGGAGATTCTATGGTTTGAAGTGCTGCTTCCTAAGACCAAACCCATCTTAGTAGGAACTAGTTACCGCCCTCCTACCCAGGACCAGTTCTTAGAAGACTTTTCCAGAGTCTTGTCCGGAGTTGAAAACAATTGCGAGACAATAATACTGGGCGACTTCAATATCTGTTTTCAGCAGCAAAATAACGGGCTATGCAAAAGGTATAAGCAAATTCTAGGATTAAATAGTTACACTCAACTTATTAATACTCCAACCCGGATCACACAGTTCTCAGCCACCCTAATTGACCACATACTTTGTAACCGCTCTGAGAACATTAGTCAGTCAGGCGTCATTACCACAGGTCTTAGTGATCATTTCATCATTTACTGCACCAGGAAAATAACTAGGGATAGGATAGGCCTACACAGGACAATAAAAATGAGGTCAACTAGAAACTACAGTAAAGAAACACTGGTAAATAGGCTACACAATTGTGACTGGACAGAGATAACAAGTTGCACGGACGTAAACGATGCCTGGGAAAAATTCAAAACAATGTTCACTACCATCCTTGATAATATTGCACCAGTTAAAGAGGTTAGGATTAAACGAAGAACTGAACCCTGGATGAATACTGAGATATTAGATAATATGAAATTCAGAGACCAGCTGCTAAAAAGATTTAAAGCAAACAGACAGGATATTGCAGCACTAAATGAATTCCAAAGGGTGAGGAACAGAGTACAGAGACTTATAAAAGGAGCAAAGGCAAAGCACTACTGCTCAAAAATTGAAGAGTATAAGCATAACCCCAGAAAGCTCTGGCAACAACTAAAACAGTTGGGGTATAGCCATAAGCCAGTAGATAGGTCTAACATAGTACTCACTATCGATAATGAGGTATGCCACGAAACATCTAAGGTGGCAAATTGCTTTAATTCCTACTACACATCTGTTGCATCAACACTAGTAAGTAAACTACCAGCTGCATCAAATACCTTTAACACAGACTCTGATAAGTTTCAAACATACTATACCAATAAAGGGGTAACCCCAAACAGTTGTCAACTAGTAAGTGTATCTCATGACTTTATTCAAAAAGAACTAAGCAGGTTAAACCCAACTAAGAGCACAGGCCCTGATAACATCCCGTCTAAGTTCCTAAAAGATGGTGCTTCTGAACTGTCAATCCCTATTGCTCACATAATAAATCTATCAATCACCACTAATACAGTACCAGAGGGGTTCAAGGAGGCCAGAGTCACTCCTATCTTCAAGAAAAATAGTAGGTCTGATGTAAGCAACTATAGGCCTGTTAGTATACTCAGTATAATATCTAAAATTCTAGAGAGGGCGGTGTATTCTCAAGTAGTTAAGTACCTTAATGACAACAACATTCTCCATAGCTATCAATCGGGCTTTAGAAGATCCTACTCAACCGACACCTCCCTTATTAATCTGATGGATTACCTGAGAACTGAAATGTCAAAGGGGAACCTCATAGGCATGGTAACCTTAGACCTGCAAAAGGCCTTCGATACTGTCAACCACAATATATTATGTAATAAACTTCAAGCTATTGGTATAGGTTCTGTAGACTGGTTTAAGTCCTACCTTAGCAACAGGAGACAAATAGTCAAAATCAACAAAACAGAATCAGAACCCCTGCCGATAACATGTGGAGTTCCCCAAGGTAGTATTCTGGGTCCCTTATTATTCTTATGTTATGTCAATGATATGCCTATCAGTGTCAAGTGCAAACTCCTACTGTATGCAGATGACAGTGCTCTGTTAGTGTCAGGTAAAGACCCACAAGATATTGCTAATGTTTTATCACTGGAACTGGAGTCCTGCAGCAAATGGTTAGTAGACAACAAACTATCATTACACCTAGGGAAAACTGAAGCCATTCTCTTTGGCACGAAACATAAACTGAGAAGGGTAAATAATTTTAATGTTCAATGTAATGGGGAGCCCATCACTTTGGTTTCATCAGTAAAATATTTGGGAATCCCCTTTGACCCATGCATGTCAGGAGAATTGATAGGGAACAGTGTAGTAAAGAAAGCGAATGCCAAACTGAAGTTCCTGTATAGACAAGCACAGTGTCTACCTACTGAGGCTCGCAGGACCCTATGTCTAGCCCTTATACAATGCCATATGGATTACGCTTGCTCTTCTTGGTACTCTGCCTTGACAAAAAAACTGAAAGATAGACTGCAAATCACCCAGAACAAAATCGTAAGATTCATCCTGGGGCTGGGACCAAGAGAACATGTAGGCCAGGATGAATTACAGCAGTTGGATATGCTAAATGTTGAAGACAGAGTAAAACAACTGAAGCTAAATCATGTTTATAAAATTGCTCACAAACAATGTCCAGAATATCTTGCTGTCAGTTTTGTCAAGGTTGGGAACCAAAGCAATCATAGTACTAGGGGGAGAGAGCACAACTTTGTAGTACCCACAGTCAGTGGCCAGGCTTCAAACACCTTTTATTGTACAGCAATAAAGGAATGGAACAGACTACCCGCACATGTCAAAGCCAGTCATAGCGTGAACCAGTTCAAGAAGAGTGCCAAAAGGTGTCTGATGAATGTAGCTACAGAAAGGGAGGGGAATGATTTTCTATTTTTTAGCTAACATACGTGTAAATTTTACCTTATTCCTTGTAATGACCCTCGTATTGTAGATAGTCTTAATGACCTTGGTGTAGCAGATAGTCTTTTTAGTATGATAATAAGATGTTATCTTCATTGTAGAATAATAAGAAAATATTATAACCTTTATACTATAATAATAAGGTAAAAGGACCCCAATGGAAATAAGTCACTCTGTCTGACTTTTTTGGGTTATCCTAGGTTCCCTACACATATGCTGCTATGTATGATAATTCTATGTAACTGTATTTGTGTTTACCTGAATAAACTTACTTACTTACTTACTTACTTACTCCAGGACTCAATTCCGCACAACCGATATCCCTGAATTCCTTCACAAAACATTACCCTGCTCACACTCCAACCTCTTCTGGTACTGAGTCTCAAGATAAGCTCTGTTCGGATTTTTAACCCCAGAGGGTTAGCCACCCAGGATAACACAAGATAAGACACACATAATAAGACAGTGGAGACAGTTGACTTGCTATATGTACAGCAGTTCTTTCTCGAAGTCTAAACCATACCCCCGGGCTGGAGTTTTGAGACTCTATGACCGCGGGTTCAATCCCGGCCGGGGGTATGGTTTATTTGCAATCGTGTCATTACGATTTCTTGAGTCTCGAAGTCTGTTTTAAACATTTAAAATTTCCAGGATATTTTTTTTCTCTTAATCCATTTTTTTTATTTTTATATATTAAAGAGTCATATTTCAACAGACATGTTTAGCTCAGATGAACAGTCTATACTATTTTCGTCAAGACTTTTCTCAAAATGACCGTTAAGAGCTCCAGACCCCAGACCATATCTAACTTGAGTGTTTATTGATGTAACTCTTGGAGAAAGTCAATCAGCAGAGCATGACAAAGTAATAGGTAGAGCATGACAAAGTAATCAGCAGAGCATGACAAAGTAGTCAGCAGAGCATGACAAAGTAATCAGCAGAGCTTGACAAAGTAATCAGCAGAGCATGACAAAGTAATCAGCAGAGCATGACAAAGTAATCAGCAGAGCATGACAAAGTAATGGGTAGAGCATGACAAAGTAATCAGCAGAGCATGACAAAGTAATCAGCAGAGCATGACAAAGTAATCAGCAAAGCATGACAAAGTAATGGGTATAGCATGACAAAGTAATCAGCAGAGCATGACAAAGTAATCAGCAGAGCATGACAAAGTAATCAGCAGAACATGACAAAGTAATCAGCAGAGCATGACAAAGTAATCAGCAGAACATGACAAAGTAATCAGCAGAGCATGACAAAGTAATGGGTAGAGCATGACAAAGTAATCAGCAGAGCATGACAAAGTAATCAGCAGAGCATGACAAAGTAATCAGCAGAGCATGACAAAGTAATCAGCAGAACATGACAAAGTAATCAGCAGAGTATGACAAAGTAATCAGCAGAACATGACAAAGTAATCAGCAGAGCATGACAAAGTAATGGGTAGAGCATGACAAAGTAATCAGCAGAACATGACAAAGTAATCAGCAGAGCATGACAAAGTAATCAGCAGAGCATGACAAAGTAATCAGCAGAGCATGACAAAAGGATAATTAGACTGTCAGACAAGCACACGGGTAAAATGCAGTGAGCCGATGCAGCAACACAGTTAAAAAAATGTAAGGGAACCTTGTATATTATTTAAGAAGAGCTAAATCCTTACGGGTCATTATTATTATTGCTATCATCAGTTTAAATCCGAAAGGGTCATATAACGCCCCTAAAATCGGCATAATTAACTTAGTGTCTGTAACATATGTCCTAAGCATAGATTTTTAGATTTTGCCACCGAAGTGGCTAGTTTATTGTGCACCCCATATCCATCCTGTGGACGGTAGCGCGAGAGCATATGGATACACAAAAGGCCTAGGAACTAGGCCCCAAAGGGTTAACAGGAATACATATGGATTTATATCTACATATCTATAGTTCACTTATCTGTTACAAGCAAATTTAGGAAATTTGCTTAGTATATCTGGTATCTTATTTTCATTAATAAGATATCTTGACATGTCACATAGGTTATTATACTGTCTGTCTCTGTATTCCTCAATAAGTGGACAATTAAGCACATAGTGTTCAAGAGAGTGACCATATGCCTGATCACATAATTTACATTTAGTTTGATCATCATCTGTGTGTCTCCCAAACTGCCAGAAGTACTTGTAACCAAGCCTAAACCTGGCCACTACAACATCAGTCAGTCTGTTCACATTGCAAGTTGCTCCATAAACATACTTATCTACGTTCATGTTATCATAGTGGGTTATAGATCTACTCAGGCTTCTAACTGCATTCCTATAACAATCATTTTCATTATTTACTTCTCTCCTAATATTATTCCTAATGCTAGACACAGTTATACCAAAGTTATATTCTACATTCTCCTTCTCGATACTCTTCTTGGCTAACATATCAACTTTATCATGAAGGAGTAATCCAATGTGTGTTGGGATCCATAGCAATTGTACATTAATTCCTTTGTCCCTAATTTTTGAGTATCTATACCTGGCTTCCCCAATGAGCATGTTGTTGGAGTCATTATATGAGCCAAGAGCCTTCAATGATGACATAGAATCAGTAATGATGATAGAGTCAAGCTCAGTGTCATAGGTTAGCTTTAGCGCCATTAGGATTGCAAACAATTCAGTTTGCAGTGTAGACGCCCAGTTGTTAATTCTTATGCCTAACTCAACAAATTTATTATCGTTCTTAACTAGGGAGGTGGCAACAAGAGCAGATGCAGCCCTGCCAGAACTAAGCATATAAGCTAGCTTGGTTACAAGATGGTCCAGCTTGTTTTGACAGAAGTTGGGTTGATTACTTGTTATTTTCATTGGGGTCCTTGATTGTTTTTTTCTGGTCCTTGATATTTCCATTGAGGTCCTTGATATTTCCATTGGGGGTCCTTGATATTTCCATTGGGGTCCTTGATATTCCCATTGGGTCCTTTATTATTTTCATTGGGGTTCTTGCTATTTCCATTGAGGTCCTTGGTTATTTCCATTGGGGTCCTTGTTATTTCTATTGGGATCCTTGTTATTTCCATTGGGGTTCTTGCTTTTTCCATTGGGGTTCTTATTTCCATAGGGGTCCTTGCTATTTCCATTGGGGTCCTAGTTATTTCCATTTGGGTCCTTGCTATTTCCATTGGGGTCCTTGTTATTTCCATTTGGGTCCTTGCTATTTCCATTGGGGTCCTAGTTATTTCCATTTGGGTCCTTGCTATTTCCATTGGGGTCCTTGTTATTTCCATTGGGGTCCTTGCTATTTCAGGTGGGGTCCTTGACTAATTTCGGCTAGCGACCAGCGAAAGGGCGGGGTCCAGGAGCTGTGAATCGACTCCCTGCCACCACATATAGATGAGTACATCTAGTTATCACCCAATAAGTTAAATATATTTATGTACCCCATACCCATCCAGTGAGCGGTAGTCAAAAGATTACAGAGGTACATAATGGGTCCAGGGACTGGACCCCAAAGTTTTGATAGCTGAGCAAGATACAAATGTAATGAACTCCAGGTAGATCTGGTCCCAATCATGACAAATTACAAAGGTATTTACAGATTACAGAGGTACATAATGGGTCCAGTGACACACATTGTCCTCAGACACCCGGGAACAAGGGTTCAAAAAACAGACATAAGCCACGGTGCCCTTAACAATCCCAACAACGTCGTGTACAATATTCACAGTCTCACTGCATTAACCTGAAGAAGTGAGTTTATTTAGGTACAGGTACACTTAAATACAATTATCGTACATCGTAACATATGTGTAAATTACCCAGGATAACCCAAAAGAGTCAGACGGAGTGACATTTCCATTGGGGTGGAGCCCTTAAAGATTGAGATTTATTTCTTTGTAGAGGATTTAGGTACAAGTTTACACAGTTTTAGGGATGATTTACAATTGTCTTAACATAGTAACATATGCATAATAACCACTACTTTTACGATTACTTATTGAATAGTAACATACGCGTAAATGGCCCAGGATTATCCAGAAACTGACTTTTTCTCCCTCGATTCCCCTCAAAGAAGGTTCCTTGATGCTGGTGAGGGGCTCTTGATCTAGGGAATTTGATCTGTGCTCCAGTTCCCTGAATTAAGCCTGAATACCTTCCACATCCCGCCCACAGGTGCTACATAATCCTACGGGTTTAGTACTCCCCCTTGATTATAATAATAATTTCTCTCGATTTCCTTGAAATATTTTGCATTTAGTAGCCTGGCTGTGTGACCCTTGTGTGTTTAGCGCTTTGTTTTGATTATAATAATAATTTCAGTAGCTCTATTAGATACATGAAATAAGAATATTATCAGTAAGAATGAAATGGTAAATCAAATGTATGAAAACGAATTAGAATAATAATAGATATTATAGTGATGAAATGGAGTAAATTAAATATGTGAAAATTAAGTTACATTATCACTTAAAAGGAAGAGATCAGCTGAATATAACATGACACAAGTGTTAACTATGATAGAAATCACATTCCTCTATTGTGGCTTTACTCACTGTTTTTTTTTTTATTAGTCAAGTATATTCAGATACAGGTATACAGAAATACAGATACATAAATTATCATAAATTATCCTAGGTAATCTTCACATATGCTATCATGTACGATATTTTTTTTAAACATAAATTAGCATGACAGCATGTGTGTAGAATACCTAGGATAAACCCCCCCCCCCCAAAAAAAAAAAAGTCAGAGTGACTTATTTCCACTGGCTTTTGTTAATATTTACCTTGACATGGTCAGGCAGTAAGTTCCACACTGTTAATACTACCCAGAATGCCTTGTCCATATAATTATCTGTTATTGCCTTACTTAAGTTAGTATTAAGTTCGCCCGCATTGCTCCGCATGCAAAGGGGCTTTTGGCATATTACACCCAACTGCTATACTCCTTTGTACAACTATGTATCACGTCAAAATAAATTTCTTGTTCTTATTCTATATCAGTCACCCTAATTTTATAATGTACAGTTCTCCACTTATAGAAACAAATTTTGTTATATGAGATGTTTGAGCACTGACCACCTACTGTAAATACTGTGTTCACTTAACCTTAGGTGGATACACATAAGTACAATTATACTACTACTACTATACTACTACTACTACTACTACTATACTAATTGTGAATTTTATTTTGTCAATTTAAATCTAGTTATACTCTTGATCTTGTCAACAACCTATACCAGACTCTTGTGCAATTACAAGTACCATTTCAATTTGTATTTTTATATTATAAGTTTATATTATAATTCCTACTCTAAGATTGTTTTCATATCTTAGTGACTATATTGTGTGTGCAATTAGTGTATATTTCAATTATATTATTGTTCAAGGCCCTTAACTATCTTTTGCTAACTAGTACCAACTACCTCATATATCTTTTTTTTTTTTCTACTTTTTTTTATTCTTTTGCTACCTTAACTTGTATATTTTATCTTGTCAATTTAAATCTAGTTATACTCTAATTCTTGTAAACAACTTATATAACACCTTAGTGCAATTACAATTGAGAGTCTTGTGCCTTTTTTATATTATTAGATTAAACTCAGTTGTACTATAGTCAATACCAAATTCATTATATTAGACCATATTGCAATTACTAGTGAGAGACTGGTGCTATTTTTAATTTGTATTTTTATATTATTAGATTAAATCTAGTTGTACTATAGCTCATTCTAATTCAAAACATAGACTCCACAAAAGTCATTACATTAGACCTTAGTGCAATTACAAGTGAGTCTTGTTCTATTTTAAATTTGTATTTTTATATTACTAGTTTATACCTAGTTGTACTTTAGTTCATTCCAGCACAACACATAGACAACATCAACTTCATTATGTGTAGTAGTGACTATACTCTATATGACCAAAATACTCTAGCTATATACTTATCCAAGCTTCCCACCACTACAGATATCAGTACTAGAACTCAACACATAACTCAGGATATAAATAACCATAATTTAAACCTAGAAGATGATTGATCACGTTGACCCTGATCTAAACCTCCATAATCTGACACCCAATCAAAACCTATTGGAAAGTAACTGCCTTTATTACACAGCATCACAAGCCAGCACTATCCTAAACAATGCTAAAAGCCTATCAGTACTTAACTACAACATCAGGTCCTTAAGCAAACACTATGATGACCTCCTGGCACTCCTTGAATCACTAAAGACACCCTTCTCCTGTATTATTCTTACTGAGACCTGGCTTAAGCAGGACACAATAGATATCTACCCTCTACCAGGATACACAGCAATTCACAACTGCAGACCAAACCAAGTTGGGGGTGGTATTGCAATCTATTACTCTAACCAATTATCTTGTATTAGCACCACTTGCTTTAGTGATGAATATGGGGAATACATTTTTGCTAATTTTACTGTAAAAAACCTTAAGACACCTATAACAATCGGTGCCATTTACCGGATACCTCACACAAACATCCCAAATTTCAGTGAGAAATTAAAGTCACTAATAACAAACAGACAAATGAATAAGCACCACCTTCTCTTAGCTGGAGACTTCAACATCAACCTTGGCTTACTAGATGATCAGCCTGTAACTGATTTCATCAACAATATGAACAACACACTTCTCATACCAACAATAACTAAACCAACCAGGCTCACTGAGACAAGTGCAACCATAATAGACCACATATGGACCAATATACTAGACCCCTTAAATCAGGGATAATCACAGATAACACTACAGACCACTACCCTACCTTCCTCCTGACAAACATTAATAAACCACCACTTGAATACAACTAAGTCTCATTTAGACTCCATGACGAGGCCTCAATAAGGAAGCTCACAACTGACCTAGAGATTGTTGACTGGCCTACAGAATTCTCCAAGGCCAATGGTATTGATGACTGGACAGACATTTTTCTTAACAAATTACTTAGACTATACAACAAACATTGTCCTATAAAAACGAAACAGATCACAAACAAACGGCTTGGTTGCCCATGGCTAACCAGCACCATTCTGAAATCCATTGACAAGAAACAACAATATGAAAAGCAATATAGACAGGGCTTAATACACAAAGATATTCTTAAACACTATTCATCAGTTCTCACCAAAGTAATAAAGAAAGCCAAACAATTATACTACTCCAGTAGATTCACAGACATTAGAGGAGATATAAAAAAGACCTGGAAAACACTCTCTCAGATTCTAGGGACCCACAAACTGAAAAAAACCAAGAATATTGTCCTAACTAAACCTAATGAAACACCACTACATCCCACTGACACAGCTAACAAGATAAACGACTTCTTCTCAACCATAGGATCTAATCTCGCCAATAAAATCCCACATACTAATGCCCATGCCGGGAACTACCTAGATGGGAATTTTCCAGATTCCTTCTATCTTGCACCAACTGAGCCCTCGGAAGTCACCGAGATTATAAAGTCACTTAAAAACAACTCAGGGAATCTGTCTAATGTCCCACCATTACTGTACAAGCGAGCGGCCCATATCCTTTCGCATGCTATTTCATTACTTTTTAACAAGTCACTAGAAACTAGCACCTTCCCGAAACTACTCAAGATGGCAAGGGTTACACCAGTACATAAAGGTGGTAACCCTACAGACTTAAACAACTATAGGCCAATATCAAACTTACCATTGCTATCTAAAATCTTTGAGAAACTCGTGCACAGGAGACTATATTCATTTATAACAGCACAAAACATACTCAACCCCTGCCAATTTGGATTTAGGAAAAATAAAAGCACTAATGATGCAATCATAAAAATGCTAGATCTGCTTTACACAGCATTGGAAAATAAGGAATATCCACTAGGAATTTTTATTGACCTAAGAAAAGCTTTTGACACAGTAGACCACGACATCCTACTCCACAAACTTGACCATTACGGTATAAGAGGCCATGCGCTTGCTTATTTCAAATCTTACCTTACTAATAGGTATCAGTATGTTACCATTAAAGACACAGCATCAACAACACGGCCACTTGATACTGGAGTTCCGCAGGGAAGTGTCCTTGGTCCCCTGCTCTTCCTCATATACATCATTGATCTTCCAAACGTATCCCAACACCTGAAACCCATTCTCTTTGCTGACGACACGACTTATGTCATCTCTCACCCTAATCTTGTCACCCTCAACACCATTGTTAATGAGGAGCTGATCAAAATATCGACTTGGATGACAGCCAATAAACTTATGCTTAACACTGACAAAACCTACTATATTATGTTTGGTAGCAGAGCAGGAGATGCACAAATTAACATTAAGATCGACAACACTCTAATTACCAGACATAATGAGGGCAAATTCCTAGGCCAATACCTTGACAACAACCTGAATTTCAGCACCCATATCCAACACATAACCAAAAAAGTATCCAAAACAGTTGGGATCCTCTCCAAGATACGATACTACGTGCCGCAAAATGCCCTTCTCACACTATACCACTCACTTATTTATCCATACCTCACCTATGCTATTTGTGCTTGGGGATCAACTGCAGCAACACACCTAAAGCCAATAATAACCCAACAAAAAGCTGCAGTAAGAATAATCACTAAATCCCATCCCTGGCAACACACCCCCCCACTCTTCATAGATCTAAACTTACTCCCTGTTCAGTACATCCACACTTACTACTGTGCAATCTACATCTACAGGACCTTAAACTCCAATATCAACCTTGACCTAAAACGCTTTCTTGATAGTTGTGACAGAACCCACAGGCATAACACCAGACACAAACATCTCTACGACATTCCCCATGTCCGACTAAACCTTTACAAAAATTCAATGTATGTCAAAGGCCCTAAAATCTGGAACACCCTACCTGAGAACTCTAGAACTGCAGACACATTCATCACCTTCAAAACTACCATTAGAAAACATCTTATCTCCCTGATAAACCCCATCAACTAACTACACTTATACTCACTCACCCATTTGACCATAAACAGAAATATTAATCTCAATCTTAAAATAATGAATCCTATGATACTCCAATACTGAAACTATGTACTGTGCCAAAACAAAAGCATTCACATTGCTAAACTCACTAACTAGTATTTAGTCACTTAGCCATAATACCAACTTATCTCATAATTTGTAATATTTTAAAATAAAGAATTAAACTAAGTCTGCCCGAAATACCTAGCCATGCTAGGCTTTCTGGTGGTACACTCTGTAATCATTATTTAACTACATGTAAACCACACAACAACCAAATTCTGTAAATTCAACATTGTAATCTTTATAGAGAATAAACTTTGAATTGAATTGAACTACTACTATACTACTACTATACTACTACTACTATACTACTATACTACTACTACTACTACTACTACTACTACTACTACTACTACCCACCACCACCACCTACCACCACCTACCACCACCACCACACCACCACTACCTACCTACCACCTACCACTACCACCACTCCATACTCATACTACTACTACCACCACCACTACTAATACCATACCACCACCATACAACCACTACCACATACCACTACCACTACCACCATACCCACCATACCACCACCGCCTACCACCACCACCACTACCACTACTACCACCACCACCACCTACCACCACCACCACCACTACTACCATACCACCACCACCACCACCACATACCACCACCTACCACCTACCACCACCATGCCACTACCACCACCATACACCACCTACCACCACCACCACCATACCACCACTACACCACCACCACCATACCACCACCACCATACCACCACCACCACCTACCACCACCACCATACACCGTCACCACCACCACCATACCACCACCATACCGCCACCACCACCACCATACCACCACCCCACCATACCACCATACCACTAGCACCATACCACCACCACCATACCACCACCATACCACCACCACCATACTCACCACCTACCACCATACCACCATACCACCACCATCCACCATACCACCTTACCACACCATAGCAATTACCACCGCCACCACCTACCATACCACCACCACCATACCACCACCACTCCACCTACCATACCACCTACCACCACTATCCACCACTGCACCACCACCACCACCTCCATACCACCACTCACCTACCGCCTACCACCACTACCACCACCACCACCTACTACCTGCCACTACTATACCACCACCACCATACCACCACCACCACACCACCACCACCTACCACCACTCCACCACCACCATACCACCACCACCTACCACCACCTACCACCACCTACCACCACCATACCCACCACTGCCACCACTACCACTCCACTCCACCCCACCATACCATTACCACTATACCACCACCATACTCACCACTCATACACCACCTACCACCACCATACCACCACTAACAACCACTACCACCACCACTACCACTAATACACCATACCACTACCACCACTACTACCTACCACCACCACATACTTACCACCTACCACTGGCATACCACTACCACTACCACCACCATACCACCATACCATACCACTACCACTACCATACCACCACCATACCACCTACCACACCATACCACCTACCACTACCACCATACCACTCACTACCACCTATACCCACCACCACCACCTACCACCACCACTACACCATACCACCACCTACCAACTACCACCAATACCACTATACCACTACCACCATCCACTACCACCATACCACTACCACTACCACCACCACCTACCACACCATACCACCACCTAACCTACCACATACCACCACCACCACACCATACCACTATACCACCTACCACCACCACCACCATACCACCTACCACCACCCACCTACCACCATACCCACCACACACCATACCACCACTACCATACACCACCACCATCATACCACCACTCACCACCACCAATACCACCACCACCACTACCACCACCACCATACCACCACCACCATACCACCTATTCACTACCACCACCCCATACTACCACCATACCACCTACCACTACATCCACTACTCAATACCACCTACCTACCACCATACTCACCTCACCTACCACCACATACTCACTACACCACACCACCTACCACCACCTACTACCACCACCACCTCCACCACCACCACCACCTACCACCATACACCACCATACCTCCACCACCACCTCCACCATCACCACCTACCACCACATACTCACTACCACTACACCACACCATACACCACCACCACCACCACCACCTACCACACCACTACCACTACCACCACACCACCACCACATACCTCACCTACCATACCACCATACCATACCACATACCACTACCACTACTATACCACTACCACTACCATACTCCACCACCACACTATACCACCACATCCACATACCACCACCACCATACCTCCACCACCACCTAACCACTACCACCACCACCACCTACCACCATCACCAACCATACCACCCACCACCACCATACCACCACCACCACCACCACCATACCACCACCACACCACCACCACTCACCACCACCACACCACCACCACCACCATACCACCTCCACCACCATACACCACCACCAGCGCCTGCACACCCTTGTGGCCTACCGCCTTCCTTTGATCCATAACCAACCACACCACCACCACACAGCACCTACCACCACCACTACCACCATACCACCACCTACCACCACCTACCATCCACCTCCACCACTACCATCCACCACCACCATACCACCACCACCATACATCACCACACCAGCACCACCTACCATAGCACCTACCACTACACCACCACCACCATACCACCACCACCATCCACTACCACCACCACCATACACCACCACCACTCACCATACCATCCACCTACCACCTACCACCACCATACACCACCCCACCACCACCACCTACCACCACCACCATCCACCACCACCACCACCTACCACCACTACACCACCATACCACCACTCATACCTCCACCAACACCACCACATCACCACATACTACATCAGCACTACATAACACTACCAACACACTACACTACTACTACTACTCATACTACATATACATACTACTACACATACTACTACTATTTATTTATTTATTTATTTAGAAATTTTAGCATACATACAGAGGTACAAAAAAATACAGGTAAGAGTAGCATGCCAAAGCCACTTATATGCATAGCATTACGGGCTGGCTTAAAATTAACTTAAGATTAACTAAGCATTGATGAAATCAGTGATAAGACATTATTGTAAACAGATAACTATAAAGCACAAATGAATATTACAAAGACAGGTCATATGGTTGCATGCATTGCTGTTCATTCAATAGAATGGAGTATTCTGTTAGGTAGTGTATTTAAAAAAATAAAGTTAGATTGGGTCCTAGGTTTAACATTTATGTGATATAATTGTGAGTAACATTTTGGATACACAATTTATAAGGTTCAGTTATTCAGTATTTATTTGGTTTTGAGTGAGTAAGTGAACTTTGAGAAGAGACTTGAATTTATAAACAGGTAGTGTTTCTTTTATATTTACAGGTAATGAATTCCAGATTTTAGGGCCTTTTATGTGCATTGAGTTTTTGCATAGCGTGAGATGGACACGAGGAACATCAAAGAGTGGTCTGTGCCTTGTGTTATGGTCATGTGTTCTGTTGAGGTTGGCAAGGAGATGTTTGAGGGGAGGGTTAATATCAGAGTTAAGTGTTCTATGTATGTAATAGGTGCAATAATAAGTATGGATGTTTTGTATGGTGAGTAGGTTGAGTGTTTTGAATATTGGTGGATGTGTTGGCTGTAGTGAGAATTTGTTATCATTCTAACTGCAGCCTTTTGTTGGGTAATTAGTGGTCTGAGATGGTTAATTGTTGTTGAGCCCCATGCACAAATTCCATAGGTGAGATAGGGGTAAATAAGAGAGTGATAAAGGGCCAGGAGGGCTGACTGTGGAACATAGCACCGCATCTTCGATAGTATGCCTACAGTCTTGGAAATTTTCTTAGAAATTTGTTGTACATGTGTATGAAATTTGAGTCTATTATCGAGGTGGATTCCTAAGAATTTTCCCTCTGTTAGCTTTGTGGATAGGTGATCCGCTTATCGTTATATTAAGAGGTACATCTGTAGCTCTGTTACCAAACTGAATGAAGTAGGTTTTGTCAATGTTTAGTGTAAGTTTGTTAGTCCTCATCCAGGTAGATATTTTCTGTAATTCGGTGTTTACAGTATTGGCTAGCGTGACTGGGCTCGGGTGAGAGAAGACGATGTAGTGTCATCTGCAAAAGTGGGTGGGTTTGATATTGGGAAGACATTTGTAGGTCATTTATGTATAGGAGAAAGAGAAGAGGGCCAAGGACACTTTCTACTACTACACTACTACTACTACTACACATACTATACTATACATACTACTACTACTATACTCACTACTACTACACTACTCTACTACTACTACTACTACTACTACTACACCACTACTACCACCACTACTACCACCACCACCACTACACACCACTACCTACACCACCACCACTACACCACTATACCACCACTACACCACCACCACCACACCACACCACCATACCACCACCTACTACCTGACCACCACACCACCTACCACTACCACCACCACCACCACCATACCATCCACCATACCATCCAACCACCACTACCACCACCATCCACCACCACACCACCACCACCTACCACCACCACACCACCACCACCACACCACCACCTACCACCACCATACACCACCACACCACCATCCACCACCACCACCATACTCACCACCACACCACCACCACCACCACCACCACCACCACACCACTCCACCACCATCCCCACTTCACCACCTACCACCTCCCACCAATACCATCCACCACTACCACCATCCACTACCACCACCTACCACTACATACCACCACCTACCACCACCACCTACCACCACCACATACCACCACATACCACCACCACCATCCCACCACCACTACCACCACCACACCACCACCACCACCACCACCACCACTACTCCACCACCACCACCATACCACCACCACCACCACCACCACCACACCACCACCACCACCACCACCACCACCACCACCACCACCACCACCACACCACCACCACTACCACCACCACCATACTCTCACCACCACCACCTACACCACCACCACCACACCACTACCACTATCACCACCACCACCATACCACCACCACCACCATACCACACCACCACTACACCACCACCACCACCACCACACCACCACCACCATACCACTCCACCTACCACCTATACCACCACCTATACCACCCCACCATACACCACCACCACTACACCACCACTACCACATACACCACCATACCACCCCACTCCACCTCCATACTACTACTACTACTACTACTACTACTACTACTACTACTACTACTACTACTTATTATTATTTTTATTATTATTATTTCTAGAAGTACCTGATACATCTTATATAGACCTAGCTGACATCAATGACATACTATATAGATAGTAAGTTTATTTAGGTACAGGTGCACATAGATACAAGTATCATACTAACACATGTGAAAATTACCCAAACCTGACAAAATTTGTAGCAGGATATTCTGCTATTGGTTTGAGCTCCACCCATTCTGTAGTTAAGATACAAGTTACAAGTTTATTCCTTGGAAAAAAAAATAGTTAATTTAAAAATAGTTGCATGGTAATAGTTTTTGGAATTATTCTACAAAGGAATTTCCCCCCAAAAATGGGTAAATAAATATAATCCCAGAGAAAAGTTGATATTTTTAAATTTCTTTGACTTTAGAAAGAGTGAGTGAGCATCATTGCCAACAGCAGTGTCAGCAACAGCTACTGTGCATTATGATGGCAGAGTGTAACAATGATTGCCACAACTGTTGCAAGGAGGATACTGATAACAAGGTAAGCCTTAATTCTATATGAGGGTGAAGAGTTTTTGATCCAAGGACCTGGAACTATCATGTCTCCCAAAATCAAATGATTTTCTTAAATTTCTCAGGCTTTGTTTGACCCCTTTGAATTGAACTCTTCCTCAAGTATATTATAATAATAATAATAATAATAATAATAATACAGTAATTAAAGCTTGAATGCTTGGAGATGTACATATTACAATTAGTGACATGAGAGATATGTACTCTCTGTGTTATGTAAGAATGGAATGACTTGTATATTTCAAGGTCGAAGATGTGTTTACTTACACAATACTGTATAATGAATGATATACTAGAATGTAATTCAGGCCAGACTTGTATTATAGTTTTCTAGAAACTGTATAGTTTAAGATAGCATTGACCAAGACTAAATACTATACATCAATTTCAGCCAAATAAATGTAATAATTGTACATTAATGTGTATACAGTATACATGTATGTATAAGGAATTGATCTTAATTGTAATGTCAGTAAAATATTGCTGAACAGTCATAAAAGAATGCAAATATTTTTAACATGTAAGTACAGTGTTTACCACTAAGAAGATGGGCCTACCAGGCCACAGGCCTGGTAGGCAAAGCTCTCACTTTATACGCTGAGAGTCTGGTGTCAGTTCCCGGCAAGGGTGGAAAAACTGGGCTTGTTTTCTTACACCTGTTGTCCATGTTCACTCATCAGTAAAATGGGTACCTGGGTGTTAGTTGACTGGTGTGTGTTGCATCCTGGGACAAAATTTATCTGATTTGCCCGAAATGCTTTGCTTTGGCTCTGGTGGCCTGGTGGTTAACGCTCTTGCTTCACACGGTGAGGGCCTGGGTTCGATTCCCAGCCAGAGTAGAAACATTGGACGTGTTTCTTTCCACCTGTTGTCTATGTTCCCCATCAGTAAAATGGGTACCTGGGTGTTAGTCGACTGGTCACAGACCGGGCCGCGGGGGCGTTGACCCCCGGAACTCTCTCCAGATAAACTCCAGATAACAAGGAGCTTTCTGTATAGTATGTAACTGATGTCAGCTGTATACCTTGTACATGTACTTATAGAAATAGTAATGATATTATCACTCGCTTGTAAGCCTGAAAGCACTCCAGTGGAAATAATTTACATTATTTGATTTTACTGGCTTATCCTAGTTTCAATTCCTTGTGACTTACACCAGTACAGTACTATATAGAACAGTTATAAATGTTTAGAAATATGTATGAGCTTTAAGCATTTACCACTAAGCCATGTGCCACCCACAAATGTATGCATGGCTCTAGTAAATGAGTAACTAAGCTTCTGTTTAGGCTTAGTGTAAATAACATACATTTTTTTTTTTACAATATTCAAGAGGGGTATCTGGCAAAGTCACCAACTTTTCAGATTACTGACATCAGCGAGTTGTCTCATTGACCTGGTAATGTCAGTGAGATCATTTGTATTTATCTTGAGACATACAGATGTTGAGTGCATAAAACATCCAGTATATAGATTTAGCCTAGGATAATATACTAACAATAGTAATATCTTTATTTACTACAAGTACATGTACAAGGTATACAGGCCTAGCTGACATCAATGACATACTACTATATAGAAAGCCCCTTGTTATGCAGAGCATTTCAGGCAAATAAGGTCAGTTTTGTCCCATGATGTGACCCACACCAGTCGACTAACACCCAGGTATCCATTATTACTGATGAGCGAACATAGACAACCGGTGTAAGGAAACATGTCCAATGTTTCCACCCCTTCGCTGGGAATCGAACCTGGACCCTCACCGTGTGAAGTGAGAGCTTTTGCCACCAGGCCATGGGGCACCTAACCCAACAAAGTAAGTGTGACTTATTTCTATTGGGGCACTTATGTGTGTCTCGTGTAGAGTACAGTAGTGTCATGTAGACTATTCTTGCAGGTACCTTTAACTTGGTGCTCTGATGAAAAATTATGCAAACAAATTACAAGTTGTTTAAATTACTGTTACAGTTACATTGTGTAGGCCTTTAATAAATAAAAACAGATTTTTTCATGTTAAGGTATAGTTGTACAATATACGTATCTTAAAATATTTATACTGTAATATGCTTAATAATTTTTATTTTAAAATAATATTTATTATGCATTTTGAAACTTCATTTTTCTTTTAGGAGGAACCTTGTAGAAAAATCACAACTACTGTCTTGGAGCCCTGTCTGCCACTGCCCCTGCAAGACGACATTCTGAATGATATCGTCCCAAAAGCCAAAGACTTTGCTCTTCTGCATGGTATGTAAGGGTAGGCAGAAAAGTACTGATAAAATAGAGAAAAGGAAGAAGATAAATAGATTAGGGATATAGGAATAAAGGGAGACAGGTATGAATAAAGTATATATAGAGTAAGTATGACTGAAAAATTACGAATTTCATTTAAAATTTTTTTTTTTATTTACTTGTTAACACTTATTTTATTTTTCTGTTTACCCACTGATACCTGACTTTGTTTGTTTTTCAGTGATTTAAACCCTCATCTCTGGCTGTAAATATATTAAAATTAGGGCATTTTCACGTAGATTACTGATCATTCATTTTACTATCTTATGAACATATAAGATGGCAGGTAAATTTTAAAAAAAATTATTCACTATATACATTTTTTTTTTTTACTTTCTTTTGCCTTCCTTAGAGTTCGTAATCCTGTAACTCTGTACAGGTTGGCCATCACTAATCTGGCATCATTGGGACCTGTAGTGTGCTGGATTAGTGAGTTTGCCAGATTACAGAATGGTTAGGCTAGAATAAACTTAATTAAACCATCAGTAGAGACTTTCTGCTACATCTTCCTCATTTTCATCACTGCTTTTTCCTTCACTGACTTGCTGCTGTGGATTTACAACCATCTGCACAATTTCTGAGTAAGTATAATGATAAAATTTGAGCGAGTGTAATGATTTGAGTCAATATCATGATAAAATTTGAAATTATGCTCGCCGAAATTAGTGCCGAATTCCTGATGCAACCGGATAACTGATTGCCAGATTAGTGATGGCCAACCTGTATTTCATTTCTAATTTAAGAGACCTGGTCTGAGACTTGGCTACTATACTTGCTGGCAGGCAGAGCCAGCAAGTATAGTAGGAAGCCACTTTGTGCATAGCAGACCTTGACTAGAGATTATGTTTTTCCCTAAAGGCGAGAGGTACAGTGCCTGCACTTTGAAGAAGGGGTGAGAATGTTGCAATTTGGAAAGTCATCTGAATTGTGATGTCTTTACGCTTCTTGCAAGACAGTGATTGAATGATTGATGGCAAATGTGTTTCCTCTTTATTGGGTCACCTTACTTTGGTGGGAGACAGCCAGTGTGTTAGAAAATTAAGGAATAATTAGACATTACATACAACTAAAGTGATGGGGAGAGTGATAAAATACCAGTAGGTCATGGTCTGGTCTCATTGTGGTGATGATGTAAGTGGTCTTTGGCATCACTTGTTAGTTTTCTCCTGTAAGATGAATTTAAACAGTAGCTTGGCAGTAGTAAGTGCAGCAGAATCAAGGGGTATTACCATAAACTACTGGATGCCTATTTTTCTTCCTTGCCTTTAAATATTTCGTGCCAAAATGTAATCATACATAAATACCTTATCATTACATTGAGGAATTTAGTTGATATCATCTTATCTATTTTCATTTATTTTTACAAACATTAGTTATCATGCCTGCTCTTTATTTTGTTTAACCCTTAAACGGGCCAAACGTATATACAGTGGTCCCTCGTTGTTCGTAATTAATCCGTTCCTGGAGCCGTTACTATAAACAAAATTTACGATTTACGAATCAATTTTCCCCATAAGAAATAATGTAAATACAATTAATCCGTTCCTGACACCCAGAAGTATTAAAACAAAAAAATTTTTAACATGAAATATGCATGTAGTACATAAACAATACAATGGGAAATGATGAATGAAACATTAACAGCATAACATTTACCTTTATTGGAGATTCTTCTTAGTGTATGAGAGACTGGAGGAGGAGAGTGGATTGTTTATAGTTTGGAAGGGGAATCCCCTTCCATCAACACCTCAGGTACCATTTGCTTTTCTGGGGTTGCTTCTTTTCTCTGTTTCTTAATGCCACTAGGACCACCTTGAGAATCACTGGAGTCCTGTCTCACAAAATAACTGTGGAGAGAGCTCTGTTTCTGGCGTCTCTTTAACACTTCCCTAAAATGGCCCAAGACTTTGTCACTGTACATGTTGCCAACCTGGCTTGCAACAACCTTGTTAGGGTGATGTTTCTCCATAAAGCTTTCCATCTTACCCCACATAGTAAAAATCTCTTTAATTTCTGAAGAAGACACCTTCTTCCATCTCTCTTCCTCCTCCTCTGCAGCAAGATTCTGAGCTGCGATGTGTTGCTCTTCCTGCTGAAACTCTTGCAGCTCCTCAGTGGTGAGCTCTTCATTGTGGTCTTCCACCAATTCTTCCACATCCTCCAAACTCACATCCAACCCCATGGAACTCCCCAGTGCCACAATTGATTTTACAACAGACATAGGCTCATTAAGGTCAGTCCCAAATTCTTCAAAATCCCTCTTGTCGACACAATCTGGCCACAATTTTCTCCAGGCAGAGTTCAAAGTCCTGGTAGTCACTCCCTCCCAAGCCATACCTATAAGGGTTATGCAGTGGAGGATGCTGAAGTGTTCTCTCCAAAATTCCCTTAGGGTCAAGTGAGTGTCTGTGGTCACAGTCAAGCACCTGTGAAACATTGCTTTTGTGTAGAGTTTTTTAAAGTTTGCAATAACCTGCTGGTCCATGGGTTGGAGGAGAGGAGTGGTATTCGGGGGCAAGAACTCTACTGTGATGAACCCAAACTCCTCGAAAATTAGGTCATCCAAGTTTGGAGGATGAGCAGGTGCATTGTCCATTACTAGCAGGCACTTGAGATCCAATTTCTTTTCCAGGAGATACTCCTTCACACTAGGGCCAAACACTTCATTGAACCACTCGACGAAAATTTCCCTCTTGACCCATGCCTAACTATTAGATTTCCAAAGCACACACAATTTACTCTTCATAACATTGTTTTTCCTGAACACTCTGGGATTTTCAGAATGGTACACTAGTAATGGCTTCACTTTGAAATCCCCACTAGCATTAGCACAGAACATTAGCGTCAGCCTGTCTTTCATAGGCTTGTGTCCTGGCATTGCCTTTTCCTCTTGTGTAATGAAGGTCCTCTTTGGCATTTTCTTCCAAAAGAGGCCTGTTTCGTCACAATTGAACACTTGTTCAGGTTTCAGTCCTTCAGCCTCTATGTAATCCTGGAATTCATGCACATATTTTTCAGCCGCCTTGTGGTCCGAACTGGCAGCCTCACCATGCCTTACCACACTGTGTATGCCAGTACGGTTCTTAAATCTCTCAAACCAGCCTTTGCTGGCCTTAAATTCACTCACTTCACCACTATTTGCAGGCAATTTCTTTACCAAATCTTCATGCAACTGCCTAGCCTTTTCACAAATAAACGAAGTCATAAGAGTATCTCCTGCTAATTGTTTCTCATTTATCCACACCAATAATAACTTCTCAACCTCTTCCAGTACTGGTGATCTCATTTTTGTGAGCATAGTTACTCCCTTTGCAACAACAGCATCCTTTATTTCATTTTTCTTGGCCACTATGGAACATAAGGTTGTGTACGGTTTCTTATACATCCTGGACAGTTCGGCCACACTTGTACCACTTTCATATTGTTCAATGATGGTTTTCTTAAATTCAATCGCATTTCTCACCTTCTTTACCACAGGCTTGGCACTAGGAGCTTTCTTTGGAGCCCTGGTAGCTTATTTAGTACTTGCAAGCACTAAAATAAATGGAATATTATGAAATATTTCGCTGGAGCACGTGAGGGGACCTTCACTCACTGGTAAACAATGCCAGACTGGCTGCCGCCCTGGCTCACGCCAGGTACGCGTCCCGGACGAACTACGACTCGCAAGTCAACCTATGAAAAGCGAGTCCATGTTTATATGAAAATACCTCTACGATTGGCGAATTTTACGATTGCCGGGAACTATGAAAAGCGGGGGACCACTGTATATGTTCACCTGCGCAGCGCCCTGAATATTTTGAGAATTTTTTTTTGTTTTTTATAGGAAAAAAGAGCATGTGGTACCCAGGTACTCCCCAATTTTTTTCATATGGCATACACTGAGTGTGCACACCCATTCTCTCATGTCTAGGCGATTCAGGCCTATCGTGCCAATGTTGAATGAATGACAAATGAAATGTATACATACGTTTGGGGCATTATGCAAGAGAACATATATATATACGTTTGAACCGTTTAAGGATTAAGAAAGAAGGTTTTTTAAGTTTTGATGTTCATGTATTAGCATATGTGATGTGAATGACACCTAAGATGATGAATGTAATTACAGTAATGAAATCCAAATTTTTTTTCCAGGTGCGGGAATGCGATACAGAGACAGCTATGATCCAGATATTATACAAATGGCCCCATTCTATCTTCTCCCCTCTGCTTTTCCCAGACGGGAATTTGACCGTGTAGTGAAGCTGCAGCCCCTCATCAATCTGCTGATGCACAATATTGCTCACGATGATGAGTTTTTAGAAAATTGTCTTAGAAAGTTGGTGTATTTTTTTGTGTTAATCTTTTATCATTTAAATTGAAATTTTTGTGGTTCATAGTCTCCTACAATATTGTCATGGAAATTAAAATTCACAATGGTATGATTGTTACACATAACAATCTAGGAGCACTCTATTGATTGAAATTGCAACTACTTGAAGATTAATTGTATTTGCTTTCAGTTGCACTATGGACAAGTGTAATGTTTCCAAAATTGAATAACATGTGCATAAAGGCCTCTCCAAGCACTATAAAGTTTTGGTGCACTTTTTCAGTCACATTTATAAAAATTACTCTTTATAGGGGATCATTATAAGAAAGCTATCTACTCAACCATATCACAGTTTCCTCTATCTTACAAGTCAGAATGTCATGCTACACATTTTTCCTTATTACACATACCATGTTATACTAGTGCCTTTAATAATGCACATGTTGCTCAACATGTCACTTTCTAGTTCATAATTTAACAGGTTATGTTTAGGACACTCCATAGGGATGAAGAGAATAATCCTTCTTCCATAAGCCATGCATGTCACAAGAGGTGACTAAAATGCCAGGAGCAGTGGGCTAGTAGCCCCATCTCCAGTATAAATTACTAAGTGTAAAAGGAAGAAAAAGTTTAGTTTTCTTCTGTTTTGGGTCACCCTGCCTTAGTGGGAAACAACCTTTGTGCTAACAAAAAATATTTAGGACAATGATATATGTATCGCTTGAAAACTCCCAAATAAAATTTATTTTAGACTATATAGAATCACAGTAGAGTATATTTTGTGTGTTATAATTAAAGAAACAAATTGATAAATATAATCCAGGAATGTGTAATGTTTCATATTTGATGATTTTTCAACAGAACCATTAGGGTTGATGACTTCACTGCAAGGCTTTGGAAAATATACACAACAGTGAGAGATGAGGGGATGACCCAGGTAAGAATGCTTGCGATGTTGGACCAGCCTTCTAACACAGTGCACTAAACAAACTCTTGTAATTCTATACCCTGCCATTTGATTATTTCTTGCTTATTCAGCTATTTCTTTTATAGTTTTTTCAGCTTATATAAGTGGATATAGAAGAATATATCTGACTGGGGTATTGTCAAATTCTGTACATTGATGAGAAATTGATATCTTTGAACTGAGGTATTGTCTGATATGTTGATGAGAAAGTAATAGTGCAGAACTGGGTTATTGTCTGATATGTTGATAAGAATAGTATAATAGAAGTGCACAAGTGCCTGCCCCAAATAGTTTGTCATGCATAGTAGAAGCAATTTCTTATTTTCACTGTGGCTTGTATCTAAATTTAATCCATGTTGGCATGTAGTTCTATAGATTGAACATTTATCATACATGTATATGTAACACAACCCTAAAATTTTGAAATTGTAGGTTATCCACAGCTAATAATTAAATTGAAGTAGCTAAAAGAGAAGATGAATTAAGAATGAAGACAACAACATGTGTGAATCAATAAAGAAATTGATAAATGTGAAAGTAATGAGAAGAACTGTTAAACTGTAGGGTAGGTGAAACTAATGAGGAAGAGGTGGTGTTGGTGCTAAAATGAATGGTAATGAAAAGATGACTAGTGAAAAAAGATAACAAATACATGAAGAGAATAGTAAATTTGAATTAAATTAAATTTTAAATCGTTTATAATAAAAAATAATATATGATAAAACATTGGCCTTTTTAATACTGAACTTTTTAAATAACACAAAATGTCAAATTATCAAAAAGTCATTATGTAGAAGATAAATAATTATAAAACTGAAAGGTAAAGAGTACCTTGCCCATACACAGACTGATCTATTGATCAGATGGACTTGGGCTGCAGGTTTTGTTGACATCAATATACATACATAAAGAGAGGACGAGAGTAAGAATGAGTAGGTAAAAAAAGAATGAATATCCCCGTAAGAGGAGTCATGAGGAGTAAATCAATAATTGTTGCTTGTACATCTGAGGTTGAGATGAGGATAATTTTACAGCATAACATCTGCATAGAACATTTTTAATGTTGCTCTTGTGTTTGTTTGGAGGACATTTTATACAAAAAGCCTCTATTTGAGTAGATGATACTGCACATGTACACAAGTAGATTTGCATATCATAAATATCATTTGCTTTTTATGTGAATATTATGGCAAACAGAATACATTGCCTCACATCAAGTAAAAAAAGAAATTACTGATGGATCCCTAACTCTCTTCAAGAAAAAAAATGTAAATTCTTGGTCAGCTGGGTTGTAATGCCTGCCTCAGACTGGGAGCTGTAAGCACCAACAGCCTGATTTTCCAGGCTACCAACTAGGTAATATGGTCAGAAACTTGGCCATTAGAGCAGTGGACCCAGGAAGTACTCAGAGGAAATGGTAAATGGACAAAAGAAAAAAAAAAGCCTTCTAGGAGGCAGGGGGTGACTCAATCCAAAAAACTGGAGCTACCTATTCCTTTCTTCCTTCAGATCAAATTTCATGTACCTATAATGATAACATCAGTATAAAATCTAGGCGAGATTAGTTTTATTTATATAACCTGTGGTGGTGAAGTACTGTACTTGAAGTTGACTGTATAATTTTCTCAGTTTAAAAATGCAAAAATTTAATTAAGTTGTGTGATTTTTCATCCAGTTGAAAGTGTTAAGTTTCCTATTATAATATTTCAGTTTTAATTCCCTGTGGTATGATATGAATTACAAGGGGTTGAATTTGCTTACATAATTAGCAAGATTAATTGTGGCAATATTATCAATATGAGTCATACAGAAGTTTTCAATTTTTTTTATTGCTGTTGTTAAAACTTTTATTATATTGTATTAAAAAGAGTTGTCTTAAAAATTTTCTGATTTTTTCCTCACATTTTGAAGATAAGTAAGAACTGTTGGTCAGAGTTTTCAATTGAGTTTATAGTCAACAAATATAGCTTCATAAAGAAGAAAGAGAAATTAAATATTAATGATTTTTGTAATATTTGATTTTTGAGAAATACCTATTGAACTTAAAATAGATGATAATTAGCTTTATCATAATTAAATTCAGTATATTGATAATATTTCCTTCATTCTATTCACCATAAAATTCATCTAATATCCTTCAGTACCAGCCACGTGAGGAGACTGCTGCATGTCACTGGGGTGTTTTCAAATTTGGCACACTTCTTTTTTTCATTGGGGAATGTCCTGTTTTCTCTTGGACATTCCTCGCTAATGCCTTTGCACTTAGGAGTTGAGTTTGGGCTTGGTGCGGTCGGATGTAATGCTGACCAAATGCCATGCTGGGTGCTGCAAGCTATGCGAGACCCCGCCTTATGTCGCAGGGCACCAGGTGGAGGTCAACACCATCGCCTCAGGATTTGGCCACTTGGGACCAATTTCCGGGAGTATCAATAGGTACACGAAGGACATTACACAAATCACAGGGACTGCATTAGAGAGGACTTTTGTATAATCAAGAGCTGCCTGCAAATTAGTTTGGAGCAAGAAGTTGGAACAGCTGCAATTTCAACTCATAAACTTAATTATAACAAAATTCCTCTTTAAGGGGCGCATATCCCTGAACTGTTGCTTTTCAACCAATTTTGCTGATATTTTAATATTATAGCATGTTATAATACAATATGTCCTTACAAATAAATTTTCATTGCTGTCTGAGTGATTGTTTTAGAAATAAATCAGTTTACATAGTTCCATATTTTTTCACTATTTAAAATACGTAGTGTATATAGAATGAAGAGGGCTGTACCTTCAGGAATGCACTAATTCATATAACTTTTTAACTAATCAAAAGTTTCTCAATAATGTGGAGAAAATAAAATAAAAAAAACTTTAACCGGAATGGTATTGGCATGGATAAGTGCAAAGACAAAACTACCAAATCTGACATATTTTGAAAACTACCTCAAAGAGGAATGAAAGTTTATATATAAGGATACAGTACATTGTAGCATGTTATACCATCTTTAAATACTGTATTAGAAAATTGGAAGCTAAAAACTCTTTGCTCTGTACAGGGAGGGTACTAAAATAAGAGATTTGAATATGCAGAAATTAATTTTTAAACAGTCTGACAAGGCCAAAATTCCAAAAGGTGTTGCCACCATAATTAGATTTTCTAATATTTTTTTTTTTTTCCTGTTCAGGGCTATGCCTCCTTTAGCCTGTGAACTTGATAGATAGTTACCAAGTAGATTGTCATTCAGGTTGCAACTTTGTTTATTTTATAAGAATAATTTTAACATTTAAATTACAACCAAAAGCATAGCTTACAAATTAAATCTACATTACACATGTACGAATATCAATTGATACAAAGATACTCACTACTAATAATTAGTTTCATCAAATAACTCTGCAAATAACTATCAAAAAGCTAAACATTCCATGGCTTCCCTAGGGCTTCCTCAGATCAGTTAATAAGAAACATAATGGTGACAAGTGTAGAGTAGTCTCTCTCTCCATAGAAATGATCCAAAAGCAAAATCTATTTTCTAATAATTTTAAGAACTCTAAAGAGCTGACAATCCTCTCTCAAATCAACAACAACAACAACAAAAAAAAATTTCCTTCCAGAGCGAAGGAACATTCCCTCATCTACTGATACTGTAATTGAGGTTAAACAATTTCTTCTCTTCACTAGGAACTAATCTTGCAAACAGCATCCCAGATACCAATATAAACATCAGTAGATCTTTGACTGATATTTACCTAGGCTCCATCTATTTGTCTTCTACCACAACCTCTGAAATAGCATGCATCAATCAATTAAATTACTACAATAATCAGCTAGTATCATAGAAGTAATACCTTTCATTGTTTATAAGAAAGTTGTGCACACATGTGCTATCTTCACTTATTTCAATACTTTTCAATAAATCACTTGAATAACACATTCTTTCAGACTACCTCATAAAGGAAAAAGGATAATATTCATCCACATAGGTGGTACTCTAGCTAATATTAACAATTGCAGACCAGTATCTAATCTATAAACACTATCAAAAATTCTTGAGAATGTGATTCACAAGCAGCTGTACTTGTACTTATTGAAATATAATGTGCTCACTCCTTGTTATTTTGAATTCAGATCCCCAATAAAATATTAATGAAACTGTTACTTTTTTAAAAAATCATTACTTATAAGAAACAGATACACTATTGGACGTTTGATTGATCTGAATAATGCTTTTGATATGGTTGACCATAATATTATTCTTTATAAACTTAATCACCATAGACTCAGAGGACTCACATAAAACTATGTTAATTCCTACTTAACAAACGGACAATAGAATGTAGTCATAAATGGCATTTTCTCAACTACCCTGTCAGGACATTATATAGAGGGAAACCTAAATAAAATTTGAGAATAAATTTTGTCCGCAGTTAGACATCAAAATTTATAAGTCTGAAATAGTGGAGTTAAGATGAGGGTGAGTTCCTAGGTCTGCTTGAAGATGATGCATTAAAATTTAATGCTCATATCGAGCTCATATCAAATAAGTACCGACAACTATTAGCGTCCTCTCCAAAATTCACCATTATGTTCCTTGTCTAAATTACTAACACACTGCTACTCTTTTATTTACTTATACCTCGCCTATAAAATTTGTGCGTGGGGTTCTAAATATTAACGCTATTCTTACTTCCTGCTGCTATTGCCACATCTTCAAAACACTACGCAGTAATGCTGATGGAGACCTCACACACTTTCTGCAAGACTGTAACACAATACACAGGCCTTACACTTAAAACAAATACAGCACCTCTTTCCTATTACTCATATTTACCTGAACCTTTACTGAAACTCAATGCAAATTAAAGGGCCATAAATGGGGATTAACTTGGCAGATGAATGGAAAAATTGTTACATAGTGAATTTTAACAAAAAATTTTGAAATTTTTGTGTGCATACTGTATTTCCTTGAAACAATTCTAATGTAACTCCTTAAATTGCTATTAAACTGTTATGCCCAAATATTAAATTC